>NW_018735942.1:0-16062 GCF_002204515.2 Aedes aegypti
CTTGTCCTTGCAGCCAGTATGCCGTAATTAGGATCTTACTGGCATCGATCCTAATGTGCCGGTTGGCACTCCAATGGTTGGGCTAAGGCACTTTGAAAGCGGTAGCAGGTCGCTTGTTCAGGGTTACTTACAGATATGTGGTTTTTGTAGAGATTCACCAGAGCCCACTGATGAACCCCCGCCACATCCTAGGTAGACCATGCTTGAGCCCCTGGTCAGATGGACCAGACGCTCGGCCACCTCCCGAAGGAAGTACCAAAGGTGGTATTCCATACGGCTGTATGTATGAGTTTCGCTTGGAAAGGGTAAAATCCCAAGCTTCCACCTGGCACCTCCTCACTCTAGCTGATGTCAGAAGGACAACAGTGCCCAGGTTGCACTACCAGCTAAGTACGCAACCCTTAGCTGGCGGTCTTTGTCATCGTTAGACCCGTGGAAGCGTGAGGTAGGGGCTTGTGAGGACCAGAGCTATGTTGGACGCTCCTTCCTGGTTGTCGACTCACCATTTTGCAACCCTGTGTGTGTGTGTGTGTGTGTGTGTGTGTGTGTGTGTGTGGTGTGTGTGTGTGTGTGTGTGTGTGTGTGTGTGTATGTGTGTGTGTGTGTGTGTGTGTGTGTGTGGTGTGTGTGTGTGTGTGTGTGTGTATACAATCCATCTCCCACTGACCGGCAGATTGATGGTCAAACGTTCGTGGTACCGATTTAAAACACAAGATCTTGTCTCGAGACCGTAGAATATTCCCAGCTTTCTGTTGGTGGCACGATGAGATGGATCCGGACTTTCGAGGTACGTGCGCAAAATTTTTTTGCGCCGCTGCTGTTTTTCTAACTCTATCTTCACAACAATTACACATCTGCTAGTGAAACTTATACAGCGCAAACAAATACACTTCGAACAAATTACACTCCGAAATTTCAATACAAATAGCAAAACGGGTAAAAAGTTAATCCAAAAAAGTGGTGCAATTTGATTTCGTACACCCTTATGGCAATTTATTTGGTTAATTTACAACTAGATTGAAAATTCATGCGTGTACAATACATATCAACAAAGTTAATGATGTTTCTTTGCTGTTATTACTTGATGGTTTAGAAAAGTTTTGTATGACGGAACAAGCATGTTGACAAAGTCAATTTAATCTTAGTTTAATCGTGCAATCAAATATTACCTCATATTAAAGTTGAAGTCTTATTCTGCATACTTGAAGGATTCGATCACTAATAGTTTGATAAATCATGCTTAAAATTTCAGGTAAAAATCAATGAAACCAGTGTTTTTTTACAACTTTGGTGACCTGTACCTCAAAATTGTGTCGTACTGAAACATTTGTAAGAACCGCATCAGATTAAACAACCCTAGATCTACTAGACACATAATTTGATCTTTGAGACACGCAAAAATGTTATTTAGTTACGAAGGTACGCGTTTATTTCAATTTATCCTGTTTTTGATATTATGTGGCATCATATAAAACAAAACAACATTACTTTTCATTCTGTGATTTCTAGTTTTACAAATAACCAACATATGCATAGCGGTTAAGAGCAGTTTTTCAGCAATATTGAACTTGGTATGGTGCAATTGAATTCGGCCGATCAAAAATTATTTCTGGTTGGAAACTTTCCCGACTCTCCAGGGCTTAGAGTACTTTCATATTCGTCACACTATTAATCAATGCAAAAGTTGCCAATAGCAGTAACAATGTCTAAGAAAACTGGTCTACTACAAAAAAAATTAAAGTTTAATGTAGTGTAAACTGAGGCATATAGTATTGTCGCATTTATCTTAAATTCTAGTTGAATTCGAAAAACACACGTTATAGAATGATTGTACAATATTCACAAACCTTTTTCGACGCTGGGGCATGTTTAGATGTTGATGGTTCATTAACGGAGTCAATCAGTGTTAGAGGAGCAACGACCTCGTAATATAAACATTTTGTGCCAGCCTAATCATTCATGTGAATTGTACCAGTCTAATGTTTCCTCTGCTGGCTATGCAATGCGCGCCATTTTCTATCTAAAAAGTGAACTCGTTGTGTGCGCATCGTTGATTTAATAAATCGTTATTTAATTCGTTATTCAGTATAACTCAGACTTTTATTCCACTGCTGCCTAATCCCAATAGGTTATTGGCCCAGTAATCGTGGAAAGTGCGTGAGTTTGTGTCGTCGCGAGTGTGAATTGTGTGGACAATTTCCTGAACCGAAAAATCGTGTTTGGTCGTGTCGGAAAGACAAGATGGCGGACGCGAAAGTATCGGTGGAAAAATTAAACGACCAGAACTACGCGATCTGGAAGTTTAAGATGCGGCTTTTGTTGACACGGGAGAAATTGTTGGATGTGGTAATTCAACCGAAGCCTCCAGCTGCTGATGCGACCTGGGTCAGTAACGACGAGAAGGCGCAGGCGGTCATCGGGTTGGCACTGGAAGACGCCCAACTGATCCATGTGATGCAGAAGTCCACGGCGAAGGAGATGTGGGATGCTCTGAAAGATTACCACGAGCGTTCTTCTCTTTCGAGCATCATTCACGTCGTGCGTCAATTGATAACGTTGCGGATGTCGGATAACGGTGATATGGCGGAACACCTGAAGCAGATGACGGCGTTGCGAATTCGCTTGTCTGCTTTAGGAGAGGACGTGAAGGACAACTGGTTCGTGGCTCTGATGCTGTCCAGTCTGCCGGAGTCCTACGGTGGCCTCATCATGGCTCTCGAAAGTCGACCAGATGCGGATCTGACTGTCGATTTCGTGAAGGGCAAGCTGCTAGACGAGGGAAGGCGTCGTGTTGAAAACGCGTCGTTGAGTGAGAAGGCGTTGGCGACCGGATCTTGGAAGAAGAAGCCGGCTGAGAAACCAACAGTAAAGAAAGACAAAGTGTGTCATTATTGTAAGAAGGAGGGGCACTTCCGGCGCGACTGTCGGAAGCTGATGCAAGATCGACAGGAGAAAGAAAAGTCGCAGCAAGCAAACATTGTCGTGAAATCGGAGTCAGGAGGAGAGCTTTGTCTTGCTGCTGGCGTGACTGGAGACGCTGCCGTGTGGTATCTGGATTCGGGTGCCACAGCGCATATGACGAACAACTCCAGCATTCTTGAAGAGGTGGATGTGGCGAAAGCGACGACAATCTGTCTGGCTGATGGAAAGTCGATCAAATCGGCCGGGTCCGGCTCTGGGCGGCTAATTTCAGTGAATGGAAGAGGAGCCCGGATGGATGTGAAACTGGAGAACGTGTTCCATGTGCCATCGTTGGCAGGAAACTTGCTGTCAGTCAGCAGAATTGCCGACTTGGGGTTTCGAGTCATGTTTGACAAATCCGAGTGCAAAGTGCTAAAAGGAGAAGAAGTAGTGTTAGTAGGTCAAAGGAAGGGTGGTCTATATCATCTGAAACAACTTCCAGAACAAGCGTTCTTAGTGGATCCAAAGCACGGTGAACTGTGTCCGCATTTGTGGCACCGTAGATTTGGCCACAGAGATCCACAAGCTGTGATGAAAATAGTGCGTGAAGACCTGGGGCACGGGTTGAAGATGGGCTCTTGTGAAGTGCAATCGATGTGTGGCTGTTGCTGTGAGGGGAAGATGAGCAGAGATTCTTTTCCGAAGGCATCTGTGACAAGGTCGAAAGTAGTAGGAGAGCTGATTCACGTCGACCTAGGAGGTCCGATGGAGGTAGCTACACCAAGGGGTAATCGTTTTTACATTGCTCTGGTGGATGACTACAGCCGTTACTCCGTCGTCTACCCGCTCCAGAGGAAGTCTGATGCTGAGGAGAAAATTCGTGAGTATTGCGCTTTGTTGAAAACCCAATTTGGTCGATACCCGAAATGTTTTCGCTCTGATAACGGTGGTGAGTTCGTGGGTGCTTCGTTGATGAAGTTTTTTCTCGACGAATGGCATCGTGGTTCAGCGAACGGCACCGTATTCGCCACAGCAAAACGGTGTGGTGGAGCGCAAGAACAGGTACCTTGTGGAGATGATGCGATGCATGCTGTCCGAAGCGGGACTCGATAAGCGGTTCTGGGCCGAAGCGATCTGCACAGCAAATTACCTGCAGAATCGTTTGCCATCGTCTGCGATTGACAGGACCCCGTACGAGTTGTGGAGCGGAAAGAAGCCGTCGTATGCGCATCTCAAGATATTTGGTTCGGAAGCGTATGTCCACGTTCCGAAGGAAAAGCGCCGTAAGCTTGACCTGAAGGCTGAGAAACTGGTGTTCATCGGGTACGAGGAAGGAAGTAAAGCCTATCGGTTCTTGAATCTGGAGACGGATCGTGTGACGATCAGCAGAGACGCAAAGTTTCTTGAGCTGTGTACCGTCAAGGAAGCTGTTCGTCGTGAGCCTTTTGCGACAGGAGGAGTTCTTGAAGTCCCTTTGGCTTTACCGCCGGAGAAAGTGGAAGAAACTGCTGAAGCGCCGGATTTGGAGACCGACACAGAATCTGAAGTTGATGACGTTAACGATTCCCGGTATGGTAGTGCTTCTGAAGGCGATTCTTCTGTTCACGATTTTCCGTTGGATGAAAATTTGCGTCGTTCGAAGCGGTCGACGAAAGGGAAGCCACCGTCCAGGTTGATCGAAGAGATTTTCGTGGCTGAAAGTGTTTCCGAGGAGTTCGAGCCCAGGAACTTGCGAGAAGCCTTGACATGTGGAAAGAAAAAGGAATGGGCAGCAGCGATGAAGGACGAATTGAAATCACATTCCGACAATGATACGTGGGAGTTGGTGAATTTGCCGCCCGGCCGGAAAGCAGTTGGTTGTCGTTGGGTCTTCAAAGCGAAGAAGAATGCGGCTGGTGAAGTGACCAAGTACAAGGCCCGGCTGGTAGCCCAAGGGTACTCCAGAAGTACGGGGAAGATTTTGATGAAGTTTTCGCTCCGGTGACCAGGTACACAACTCTTCGAGCTCTTCTAGCTTTGGCGAGTAGCAGAAAAATGACGTTGAAGCACTTCGACGTGAAAACCGCCTACTTGTATGGCAAACTAGATGAGGAGTTGTTTATGAGGCAACCGCCTGGTTACGAATTTGTTGGGAAAGAGCACATGGTGTTTCGATTGAAGCGTAGCATTTATGGCCTGAAGCAGTCGGCCAGGTGCTGGAATCGTCGGCTGGATAGTGTTTTGCGTGAAATGGGATTTCGACCGAGTGCAGCAGACCCCTGCTTGTATACCAAAGTTGTGAATGGGAAGTAGGTTTATCTGCTTGTGTATGTTGATGACATTATGGTTGGTAGTGAAGATGAATCCCAGATCGATGCAGTGTATAAAGCGTTGAAGAAACAATTTGAAATGACCGATCTTGGTGAAGTGAACTATTTTCTCGGACTTGAGATTGGACTTGAAAATGGACAATACAGTGTATCGTTGGAAAATTACATTCAAAAAGTGGCGGAGAAATTTGGCCTCCGTGAAGCGAAAAGTGCCAAATCACCAATGGAAACCGGTTATATTCGGATGGAGGATACAAGTCCGTTGCTATCGGACACAACAGCCTACAGGAGTTTGGTTGGCGCGCTGCTATACATAGCTGTGTGTGCTAGACCAGATGTAGCGGCATGTGTTGCGATACTTGGCCGGAAGGTAAGTGCTCCAACAGAAGCGGACTGGGTGGCGGCGAAGAGAGTAGTTCGCTACCTTAAGACTACGAAGGACTGGAGATTGAAATTCGGTAGCAATGACGGTCTGGTTGGCTACTGCGATGCCGATTGGGCTGGAGATGTTGGAACCCGAAAATCAACGACAGGATTCGTATTCCACTATGCGGGTGGAGCGGTTTCGTGGGTGAGCCGTAGACAAAATTGTGTGACGTTATCATCCATGGAATCCGAATACGTGTCGTTAAGCGAGGCATGTCAAGAGCTGGTGTGGTTGCTGTCTCTGTTCAAGGATCTTGGTGTGCAACAAAGTGGTCCAGTCACTATTCGAGAGGATAACCAAAGTTGCATAAAGTTTGTTGGTTCGGAGAGGTCTACCCGTCGTTCAAAACACATTGAGACCAAGCAGCACTACGTGAAGGAGTTATACGAGGACAAAGTGTTAAGCTTGGAATACTGTTCGACCGACGAGATGGTGGCAGATATATTGACAAAACCACTGGGCACCATCAAGCACCGGAAGTTGGCAGGAATGCTGGGTCTATCCGCTTAAGGTGGACTCGTTCGTTGAGGAGGAGTGTTAGAGGAGCAACGACCTCGTAATATAAACATTTTGTGCCAGCCTAATCATTCATGTGAATTGTACCAGTCTAATGTTTCCTCTGCTGGCTATGCAATGCGCGCCATTTTCTATCTAAAAAGTGAACTCGTTGTGTGCGCATCGTTGATTTAATAAATCGTTATTTAATTCGTTATTCAGTATAACTCAGACTTTTATTCCACTGCTGCCTAATCCCAATAATCAGAATATCTAGAGGATTATATACCTCTTCACTATCATCTTCAAGGTATTCAATTACTCCTTCTACCGGAGAAGAATTTTGGAAGTCCTGGGTTTCCAGGGAGTCAATTCTGGCTCACACAAACCGGCTAGCAAAGAATTCGGTTTACTAACGAAAACTCGACTGAAATCTAAAACTGATCTTCTTCTTCTTCTTGGCATTAACATCCTCACTGGGACAGAGCCTGTTTCTCAGATTAGTGTTCTTATGAGCACTTCCGCAGGTATTAACTGAGAGCTGTGGAGATGGATACTTAATTATATTCATTGATCATTATGTGCAAAATATTATATTATATGTTTTGATCAATACTAGCATTCACGAATTAGGCCCTTTTCAGTATTCAATCATTGGGCTGCATACTGCTCTTGAGGATTGTCAACGGTTTTGAAATTGTGTAGACTTTTCGAATTGTTAGCTTAGCTTAGCTTAGACTGACTACACATATCAATGGTTGCTATTCCGTGATTGACCGAAGTCAGTGAAAATGCACAAAGAATCAACTAGAAGTTTGGCTGGGATTGGCCATAATCTTCTTCAATGTGCATAATTCAGTGCCTCTATTTATACAGGGTCAATAACGGCGCCGGCCACGTCCTTGCAGTCAGGTGGGATTGGGGGAAGGAATGTTAGTGTGTAACCTTTGCTATTTGGAGACCGTGTTTGCCTCTGCATCTCCACAAAGGTTACTGGGAGGGATGTTTGTTAATGGGAAGGATCGTTGGGTCACAGGATTTACTTTGATAAGCGATTAGACCATGATAAATAATGATTTGTGAGATATATACATGCTTATTTGTAAATATAGTATTTTCATTTGATATGAAAAATTTCTACGTAGTGGAAAATTATGCCGACACTTGAGGTGACGAACCGTTCAAAGTTTGTTGAACAAATACCTAAATGTAACATTCCTACAGCTGTCAGGATGAAAGCATGTGTTATTATATTTTACCTATTTGAAAAGAAACAAAAACTTGATTGGTTGGAACATCATAGAACACTCTTATTCTTATGCCGACACTTACAGTGGCGAACCATCCAAAGTTTGTTGAATAAAGTGAATTTTTCGCAAGTCTACACTTGTAGTGTCGAACCATTCAAAGTTTTTAATTTTTAATTACAAAAATAAAGGTAAAAAGGGGTGTTCTGAAAATAAAAAAAAAATGTGAAACATAAATAATTCATGAATCAGAGTTTGTGTCGACACTCACAGTGACGAACAATTCATAGTTTGTTGAAAATTCATATTTACGTCCCACAATTGTAACGATTAAATGTGCAGTCATACATATTTTATAGATTAGAAATAGTAGCATGAAACGAGCTCACCAATTGATCCTTTATCCTTCACTGTGCAGCCACAATCCACTCTCAGCCTCACTCGTTTGCTCGGCTATATTAAAGCACTCAGAAAAAAAAAAGGCGTGCAACCCGAAAAGGAAAAAAAAACTTGGCTTTCTTGACGCACTACCCAGCAGCAAGCGTCAAGGTCAAAGGATCGAAAAGAACTAACCGATCACGCCACTTTTTCACTTACTAGACCGACGCGCGACATGTTCGATCCTGCCCCCGTCGCTGGCCCCCGTAGGAGCAAGTGTCAAGGTCGAAAGATCAAACAGAACTAACCGATCGCGGCACTTTTTCACTTACTAGACCGACGCGCGACATGTTTGATCCGGCCTCCGTCGCTCGCCCCCGTAGGAGCAAGCGTCAAGGTCGAAAGATCAAACAGAACTCATTGTGTAGACTTTTCGAATTGTGGAAGCTAATTGTCATTCTCTCAATAATGAATTGAGAGAATTGAGAAATTGAGATATCCTCTGTGTGCAAGAAAATGACAGCAAAGAGAGAGTAAATCGGAAATCCGACTATGCAGTAATTACCCGTTGAAGGTCGGGTCAGTTAATAGGAGATTGTTGCGAGCAACGGACGTTTCTTTACTAAACTTGCCATTTTCGCATTCCTATATCGTGTGACAGGTACGATGATACTCTATGCCCAGGGAAGTCAAGGAAATTTCCATTATGAAAAGATCCTGGACCGACCGGGAATCGAACCCAGCCACCTTCAGCATGGCTTTGCTTCTAATCTTAAACTGAGCACGGATTGTTTTTGTTTACGAACAAACAGAATGAAACGTAATGAACCGGTGTGACGGTGTACTATGGCAGGTCATGGAGTCAATAAATTATGTTACAGTGGTGACGCGTAAAATGCAATGAATGAAACATGCTATGTGTTATTTTTTTTTTTGATTAGTTCAATTTGTATGAGTTTAGTGATTTCAAATCGAATTTGCGCGTTGTTTCCGCTATCTTATGAGTGTAAATATTCCGGTAGGAATCAATTCTGGGCGATTATGATGGGATGCACAAAATAAACCAAACTCATCTATTGTTACGGCTACACGATTTATTTTCAACTAAAGACGCTGAATGCTATGTGATGGTATAAACTTAAAAGCTTTTGATTGAAAAATAATATATGGATCGTTGACATGATAAAAACTCGTTTCATCATATGTTGTTCATTTAAAATAAAAGCATGAAACGAGCACACCAAATTGATCCTCATTCATCCTTGATTGAGCAGCTGTAGCTATTTTAATTAGTATGCTTATTTCACGAAATCAAAATATCACTCCGGCGACACGTAAACCTGAAATGGATTGCACTCAGAAAACGTGCAAACGAAAAAAAAAACCACGGCGACGCGACGACGCAAAAAAACAGTTTTCATAGTAAAGATTGAACGGAGCCAACACGTAAACCCTCAAGAATACAAATCTAGAGAATCAGACAGCAATTCAAGTTGAAAACCTGATCAATTGGTCATCTCCAGCGAGTGACCAGCCGATCAAGCCCTCAGCCCGATCCGCTGTCCGGCCCTCCAGAACTAAAAACTTGAGGTCCGGCTTCGATGCATTTTCACCTTCTGCTTGGGCTTAAACAAAACACTGCCTAGCAAAGCGCGTGCGAAATAAACTGTTTCTTTTCCGCTATAGACACTTTTTTTCACAAACTGCACCATCTGTTTTCCCCGCCGAATCTAATAATTTTGGAAGACGATAAAACGTGACAGATCAATTTTCAACACATCCGTTAGCGCGCGCTGCTTACTGCGATCTTCGTTTGCTTTCCTAACAATATTAAGAGAATCAAAATGTAATGAAATGTACAGATAAAAACGTCGAAAATCTAATATTTGGTTTCCGGGTAATGGAATCCTGGTTAATGGTATAGAATCTTATAGAGCGCATTGAACCAAAATTTGGACCCGGACCTTTAGTACCTAAATCGCAATCAAAGATAGAGAGATCATGAACTGGTGAAGTTTTATCTATATTACCCAAGTAAAAAGTAAGCACGGTAATGCAGCATTATATCATCATTATAAGCTCAAATAGAGCAGTCATTCGATGTCAGAAAAGGCGAAATAGCGTGTTATTATAATGCAATAGTAGTTTACGGAACAAGTTGCAGAATGATGATTTTTACAGCACGAGTCGTAAATTTATCCTACGAGGCTTGCCGAGTAGGATAATTACGACGAGTGCTGTAAAAATCGAGTTCTGCACCGAGTTACGTACAACATTTTTTGCAATTTCGTAGAAGACCATTTGAGGATATCAGAAATTATATCAGAATGCATTCACCATTATTTTACAATTTCTGAGAAATTGTTGTGTTATGATTCATTACGCAACTCGAAATAGTTGCGTAATGAGAAAGCGTTGCGTAATGAATCATTACAGCACTGGTTTCAGTTAGGTAATGACTATTCCGCACTGCATACTTCAGTGCAGGAAAGTAGGCCGTTCCCTGACAGATTGGCGTGATGAAAAACAGCCTATTACGATGAGAAATTGCAAAAAGATATAAACGTGCTTCTCTGCACGACTAATGCCAATATAAGACCATGTGAGAAACGTCTGTTGCTCGTGTCCAATTTTTGGGGCGAGTTTATCATGCTCTCACGTACGTGAGATGATTGCTACGTTTTGATCTTTTGTTATATGTTGATGAAAATTCTTAACATGCATCTCCAACCGGCAATACCTGTAATGTTGAATTTTTGATGTCCTGCTTCTTTACTTATTCGGTCACAGAAGATGAATATTGTTGTAGAAAAAAGAGACGAATTTTAACCTTCAGTTTTCCCCGACATATAATCTGCGATTTTAGGTGAAAAGATTTATATTTTGCTCAGAGGCGCGTCCACGTTTGAAATCATGGGTAGGATAAACGTTGGCATTTATTTTGTGCACAGTGAAGATGAGGAAAATTTTAACCCTGGACTTGTTACTATATATGAGGGGCCCAAACGCAAAGGAGTGTAAGGGACATTTTGATCGATTTTGAATTCAATTGAACTAAGAAAATTCTACTATTAGCAAGCGTTCTAACTATATTTTCAGATGATTATTCCGCTCAACAGACATAATTCATAAATTACATAATTCTGAGAAGACTGCCTTTATTTGGTGATGTTTAGGATACCTCATGAATTAAACCTGGAGTTTCCAAAAAGGAGAAGGGAATTTCTCCAAAGATTATTTCATAAATCATCTAAATTCCTCCAAAAATTCTTTGAGATTTTTTCAACAAAAGCCCTAACTGCTCCTCGATTTTATCCAGTGATTCATCCATCGGTTTCCCTGGAACATCCTCCATTTCCTACAAAATTGTCTTTCAAGATTTATATAAAATTTCAGCTAGGGTTCTCTCTACAGATACCTTCAGCAACTGTTTCAGAATATTTTTCTAAGATTTCTGCAGAAATTCCTTCAGTAAGTATTTTCAGGTATTCTTCCAGTAATGTCCCATGGAAATGTAAAGGAAAGAAAAATAAATCCCTGAGGTATTTCTAAAGAAAATCATAGAGAAACCTATGATCAAACTTGCGTAAGTTTCAAAGTAGGAAGTTTTAGAAGATAAACTAGATAATTTGCTAATATAATAAAAAAAATCGAAGCTCGAGACAGAACCTCTATAAAAAATTGTGTAGGAATGATCAGAGGAATTATTGGAAAAATTACCGTAGTATAAACTGGTATGGAAATTTAAATAAACATTTGGTAAAACTGCAGGAGTAATACATGGGTGAAATGCATATGTTCGGGGAATCCCTCGAGGAATTCTGGGTTTATTGGAAGAAACGTGGATACATTCATAAAGGAACCCACATGAATAGGTGGAGGAGTTCTTGTAGGATTCCTTGAAAAGTAAAACCTCAAACTATTTTGTACAAACACTCTGCAATAACCTTTGTGGATATCATCGGTATAAATTATGTGGAAATGTCTTGGAAAACCTTCTAGAGTTAATTGTCACTCTGTAGAATTTGGTTGAAGTATTAGTGCAAAAATATATGGAGGAAATGCTAGGATGGAATTGAGAAAACAAAATCAAAGTAATACTGAGGAAATTACTGGAGGAAGTAGCTTTAAAGTTGTCAAGGACTTCTTGGAGTAAATTATGCAGAAATTCTTTTAAGCATCCTTTGAAAAGTTGCTGGAAGAATTACTGAGAGAATTGTAATGATAATTCCTGAAGCCTTTCCTCGGGAAATTTAAGACCAAATTCTTGAAGAGCCTGTTGAACTCATTATAGTCTCGGTCTGAAGGTCATTCTTCTCACGAGCCAGAACTTTTGGGGGTCATGCACAGTGAACGAAAATGTACCGTCAAAAACTGTAGTGAGTGTGACATTCACACATTGACTACTACTACCTTCATGCAACAAAAACATTCATGCGATACTGAAAATAAAAGTCACGCGCGACTGTGACTTTTTTTTGGTCATTTATAAATGTATCATGGTTGTATTGAATTACTGTAGTAGACGTCAACCTATATTTTCATTATGTGCACTCACAATGTGCACCGATGGCACCGATACATTTTTTCCTATTTATCTTTGTGTCAACTAGCCGCACTAGCTTAAGGGCTGTCCATAACCTACGGGCTATTTTTTTACTATAAGGGCTCTCCATCGTGGTCTTTCGTCTATACAAAAAATGTGTTGATCGTGGTCTTTGGCCAAACAAACTCTTCCCCCTTCCTCCCCATAAATGATCACGTAAAATGCTATTTAGAAGACTGCGAGATAACGTCATAAGGGATGATTCAAATATTACGTAACGCAAAATTTGCCAATTTTTAACGCCCTCCCTTCCTCACGAACAGCTCTTGTATGGAAAATTTTATGTTTTTCTATAGGTCGTAACACTACGGAAGACTCCCATCCACCCCTGATGCGTCGCGTGATATATGAACGATCTCTAAAAGCGGCGTATGTAAGTTCAGAGCTGTGATCAAGTGGCAACTTGGACCAGAAACAATCACGAGAAGGGTGCTTGCTACGATTAAAGCTGTGTCGTGACTGTTTTTTACATTCATTTTGCACTCCCGTTATGCACAACAGCATAACGTTCATGGTAGGCTGAAAATAGTGGCACGCTACTCTTATCCATGTCAGGTGATACATTGATGGCAGCAGTAAGATTGTATCAGTAGCAACCCGAATGTCACTAATTAATGTTTTGAAACCTCCTGCATGTGAATGTAACGGGGATGCGACAGTAGCATAAAATGTACTATACGCTTCACTGGTCATGCACAAACCATATCACGCTTCACTATGCATGAGAATACCATGAAAAACCTTATCGCGTAATCCATCCTTCGTAAGAATAACTACGTCGTTGATCGAGTTTGTATGGATTTTTAACAGATGATAAATAGTTTAATGTATTTTCTAAGCTTTCTGCTGATTTTGTTCTTTTTTAATCGTGGGTTGGACAACCATTTGACTGTCCTACCCAGGTATTTCTGTGCGTAGTACATGTCCTACATGTCCTACCCACTTCCCGCGCCACTGTTTGCTCAATATAACCACTCCATGCCGACACCGAGCACGTGGTATATCTGTCAAAACAATGAATAGTATTAAAAAATGCCCTATAATCAATGTATTAATAATATATATAATATATATAATATTGCTTCTATGCGGTGGAAGTGCTGTTATTATTTGGGTTCCATCATTTATACATGAGAAAATTCGATCCAATGAACGCGATTCTCATTTTTGTTTAACCCTAAAACTTTATCGTTGGTACGCCACTGTACTTTACAGGTCATTAATAATTATGAAAATGAATACATGACAGCAAGAAGATTGTCTGTTTTAATCCAGTTGCAATATACAGTTAACTCTCCCTTACTCGATATTGAAGGGATCATCGAGTTAGGGAGGTAGGTATCGAGTTACAGAACACAAAACCAGTGCAACTACGATCCAAGGGACCATCGAGTTAGCCATGAAAACCAACTTTTACTATGGTTCTCTAACTCGATATAGAGATACGGAATATCGAGTAAGGGAGAGTTATCTGTAGTTGAGTTGTCCTACTGATCATCTACACGGTGCGCCTGAAACCGTTACAAACACAAAAAATGTCTAATAATTTGGCACCTACCATTCGAAAGATATAGTGTTCAATCATCTTCTCCGTGAATTTGAAACGATTCTAACGAGGAAACGATTATTATTGTGATGGCTATTTTGAAAAGGATATACACTAACTTCAAAATATTTTTCCTAAAATATCTATCGTATCGGTTGGTCAAATCTTATTTACCATGATATCAATTTTACTCGGAGGCCGAGTCGTTTAAATCCGCAGCTATGAAGTCGGTCCAGGATCTTTTCGTAATGGAAATTCCCTTGACTTCCCTGGGCATAGAGTATCATCGTACCTGCCACACAATATACGAATGCAAAAATGGCAAATTTGGCAAAGAAAGCTCTCAGTTAATAACTGCGGAAGTGTTCAATGAACACTAAGCTGAAGAGTAGGCTCTATCCCAATGACGATGTAAGGCCAAGTAGAAGAAGATCTATTTTTATTCAAGCCAAGAGTATCATTCTTTTGATTATCACTCATCTACCATTCTACTTGCATACGATCAATTAATCACTTTCCGTTTATTAAACTGTTCCGAGCATCGACGATCGTTGTGAAGCTGAATCAAAAGAAATCGATCCAAGCCGCACAAAACTACCCACAAAACATGCAAAAGACGAGTGGCAACCATTCAGTCAATCGGTGGGCGCCGGCAATCAATGGATAATGCGGCAACTGTAACGTTTCAATTTCTCAATAACTCGCCGAACGATCTCGCGCGAAAGCAATTATTCCACATTACATGATAATTGAATGATGATGTTGAATATCCGCGGCCGCCAGAAGCAGCCCCGAAACTGAGCTCCGAAGATCGCGAGAGTCTACGAAGGTGGGAAACGTGGGAAGCACACGAGCGCAGCGACTAAAAATGTCTGAGTCTGCCGACTCTGACCGCTGATGATGTTGGTGTTCGTTCTTTCACTTATCGTTTTTATTTTGGGCTTCCCTTGAGGTGGCCGGGACGGAACCTTGAAGGAGAAAGAGCTGCTGAATGAGTAATGACTCCCAGTGCGGTCATCAATGTGTTATAAACTGTGGGTTCATAGGGGAAGGTGGTTCAAAATGCCAACTTAAGCTCAATCGCATTTATAGGATAATTAACAGTGTTTCACTAGAAAGGAGACTGCATATTACATTCTATCCGGTAAGGGCTGCCGATAATAATTATTTCATTAAAATTTAAACTGGGACATTCTGTCCCATGAGTGCATTTTGGCCCACATTGCCCTATGTAGAGTGTTGGACCGATCTTCGAGGTCTCTAGACGAAGGATGATTCAGCTACTGTTCCAGAAGCGCCCGATGTCTACCTTAAAGATTCATCTCGCCGCTGTCGTCTCCATGAAACCCGTGATGTGTTCCCGACGCCTTTTTCCCCCAGTTTAATTCATACTGAATGGGGCCTTTGAGTCATCATAATTATATCGGTAGCAACCTCTTTTGACGGGAATTGTATTTCAGGCGGGAATTGCTTTTACAATGTTTATCCGCACGAAGGTAGAAACGCCGATCGGAGTAAGTGCACTGAAAGTTTGAAGATCGGACGATTTTTTCTCGCAGTGTAAGCCATGTCGTGATTGATGGCCAATACAATTGAGTAAAAAATATATGCCATACACCATCAATTAACGAACCAAGCCGACACTGCCACCGTATGGGAACTACATCTAAATGAGATGAGACGTCTCGTCTCTCATCACACTCGTCCACCGCTACACTAACCCATTGACATTGAATTTTGTGCTGCAGAAAAACATTCAACCGGCTTGGGTAATTATTCTGAACAACTCGTGCTAGAATCGCGGTACGAGCGCGCAAATTTGTTAATGACACACTTATCAGATACCGACCAGCAATAATCTTGCAGTGGACGTATGGCACACTCTTCGCTAGCCACCTTAACCGGAGAACGAATTCTCCCACACCTATTGAATTCAAATTGATTGCACCAGCTTGCATGAGCACATTTCTCCATTCAGCTATGAAGCTTACTGCAGGTCAAGTTACGTCGTACAACATCTCCGGCACATCGACCTTGCCAAGCCAAACCGGCAAGAGCAGTAAGCGGAGCGGTTTTCTATGCCAAGATTAGCGTGCGATTAGAACGGATGAACAGTTAAGCGTTTAGAGGGTGCTATCGGAAATTTCTATTTT
>NW_018735943.1:0-50617 GCF_002204515.2 Aedes aegypti
TCAAATCGTTACGTAATAGCCGGACGATATCTTCGAAGTGAGTTTCGCGTCGATGCTTATCAAACTATATATCTATTGAGAATATATTGCGAGACCGAAACCGGATACCGCAAGAATGGCAATTTTGCAGAGGGGTGATGGCAGCTGACCGTGCTGATCATACTTTGTTGGCTAGTTAGCTCCATCCGGACAACTGGCTGTATCTATGTAAGTATAAGAATGTTTCTTCTCCTCCGGGTCGGGTCCTGGGAAAGTTTGAGACGAGTCTTGATGAGGAATGATAAGGGTCAAATTTCGTTGCTTGGTTTTTCGTCGGTTTTTGTCCCGAAGGTTGTTAATTTTCAATTTAACTTTATGCTAGTAGCCCCATTTGTCGGGTGTATACTATAGCTTTTCTTTTTTTTTTTTCTCTATCTTTATTAACGAGATTTTTAGCCCTGGGCTTGTTCATCTCGGGACCAACGGCTTTACTTCCCTTTCGAAGGAAGTCGTCACTGAAATTTTTAGTGACTATCTCGGGGATGGGATTCGATCCCAGATCCTCGGCGTGAGAGGCGTGTGTTCTAACCACTACACCAGGTCCTTCCCCTATACTATAGCTTATGGTGTTGAAACAAAATGCAAAAAGTACTTCCAATCCGAAAAAAAATCGATAGGTGGAATTCAAGCTTACCCTTAGCAAGTTCTTACTTAATAATTTTGCGTTTCTTCTAAATTTATATAAACAAAGATTCGGGGAAATTTGCTTCAGTTTTTTTTAAAAGAAATGTCGCGATATACTCAAAAATAACATGTTTCAACGATGCTAATGAATTCTGCCAGCAGTCCTAGAAGCAGTGAAAGATCATTAAAATTTGTTTTTGCTACTCTCATGTCAACCCCCAGGCATACCTGCCGGATAAGTTTGTTATCCATAAACAAATCTGTAATTAAATGAATATCAGAATGTCCATGGGCAACGAGAAACCAACCAATCTGATATTAATTAGCGAAACAAAGTAGCCTCACTTCCCGAAAACAGTTCATAGAAGTTAGTTTGCCGTTGATGTTTTGGGCTATATTTGTCTCGGTGCATCGATAATGATTGATGCAAACCGTACCCATCACATTTACGGTAAAATATTTTTTTGAGAGTGAGAAACATGTTGGGCTGACACAAATCTGAATTTGTACAGCAAATTAATTTTTGGAAAAACAATAAGCTTCAGCTACTAAAAAAGTTCTTGGATATTTTTCAGAGCAAACATATTTTTTTTTGCGGAATGGAGGTAGAAAGTTTGAAAGAATTCTTGGAGAAACGCATACAACAATTTCTGTAAAAATCCTCGCGAAATCTCCAAAGAAGAAATCCTTGTAGAATTTATTCAATACATCCCTGAAGTCATTCTTGAACTTGACTTTGCATAATTTGAGAAATCATTTGATAAGTAATGTAATTATGTTTGTAATAAATACTTGTAGAAACTTTTGAAGACATATAGAGAGGAATTCTTACAATCATCTTTGGAAGAATGCATGAGGAGTTATTTATGAGCTTCTCTAGTGCATTTTGGGCATTTTGAGTCAATTTTTCATTGATTACATTATTTCATTATTTTTCAAATCCATTTGAAAGGTAAAGGCATTTGTTAAAAAGTTGCTGCAGAAATCCAGGAAATAATTTAGAAATCCCAGTACACTCTTCTGAAGTATCTGTCAGGGAATTCATGAGAAATCAATAAAAAAAATCTAGAACGTTGTTGCTGGGCCAAAAGTTAAATTCAACAAGAAATGCCTGATGGAATTCCTTCACGTTTTTGACAATTTCTTGGAGCAAGCAACTTGTGTAGAAATCACTAAAGAAGTCTTTGGATAAAAGTCCTGGATATGAACCAGGTTAAATGTTCATCACATAGAGAAAATCTTGAATCATCACATCACATAGAGAAATCTTGAAAACTTCCTGGATTTGTTTTTTTTTTAGAAATCCAAGGTGTCTTAGTCAGGCGCTAGTCAAGAATTTGCATCTGAGCCTACTTCTACCGACTAAAAAGGCGAGTTTTGAACGTATTTGGAGGCCTGCCAAGGTTTTACCGGGGGGGGGCAATCAAACCATTACCCCTACTCGCCGTTTTCGGAGCCGGCATCCATTCTTACTATGGGTATGATATTAGCAGCGGCTGTCAGCTCTGTTTGCGCCAAGTTATACAACATAGTATTCCGAGATTCAGTCCAGGTACGTATGCAGCCAGTCTACCAGAATTAAAGACCTCACTAGTATTGGTCCTAATGTGTCCCGGAGGGCACATCTCCCAAGCAGATTCTGCTTGGGCTGACTAGAGGCCAGAAACCTGGTTCCAGGGCCCCCGGTTGCTCTCCGAAAGAACCGCCAACTAGTAGTTTTTTCATTGGCGCTCGGGAACAAGTCCCGAACCCAACCTCCTAAGGATGCCTCATGGAATTTGTACCAGGGATCAAAACAAAATTTTTCCTAGAAATTTTTCCTTAAATTTCTAATACGACTCCTCCATAAATGATTCTTATTTTCTAGAAGCCATGATGATCCTTAAAAACAATATACCAATTCCTACATTAAATTGCATCAGGGAATCCTCCATGAAAATTTTGAAGAATTTGGTCAGGTACTCAACAAGTAATTCCGCAATGAATTTCTCCCGCATGAATTTGCTGCTAAGAATTGCTTCAGAAACGGTTCCAGGAATTTTAAAAAGTTAGTCCGTAAGTTCCTCTAGGAAATTCTACACTACTTTCTTCGAGTATTTGAACAAGGTTTTCTGCAGTAAATTCTCTATTAGATTATTTAAGGTCCATAAGGGATTTCTAAAAAAAAAAACAAATCCAGGAGGTTTTCAAGATTTTCTCTATGTGATGTGATGAATTCAAGATTTCTCTATGTGATGAACATTTTACCTGGTTCATATCCAGGACTGTGTGTGGACCATAAGCGGGTAGATCACCTTCGTGGTGCGTTATGGGGTAAAGATCTACCAGTGAACCCTAGTCCTGACTGCTTCAACCGAAGAGAACAGGATGTTTATAGTAAATCAAAGGAACACTTTTAGTCCTTGTTACATTTTAAACCTTGTTGAAAGTGACAAGTCTCGTTTCCTCCCAGTTGCCGAAGAATGATTTTGAGACAAGGAAAAAAAAATGAGTCGAATTCAACAATTTGTTTTCTAATCTTTTTATTTATTTTGTTCTCTAGTTTGAAGAAGTAAGGACTAGGATTCTGATGCATGGACAATATCGGTTGTAATTTCTTGGCTTTATCGAGGGATCCGATTTTGCCTGATAAAGGGCGCGCCTGTGGAGAGTGCATGCCACCACACTCTCCGATGGGTAGGAACCTTTCAGTTAGAATCCTTTCCTGTGATCAAGTTAAGGAATTACAACTGTAAGAAAACCGAATGCTTTATCACTTCTCGATAGTGACAAAGTAAAACGACATGCACTACACAAAGGACACGGGATATACTACAATAGATCAAATATTGGTCGCAGTGGTTTATGTTCCGAACAGAAAAAAAAAAAGACACCTTGTCATCCCTAGCATGACCATATTGCTTTCACCTTAACCATGGATCACGAGGGCGAACTACTTATCAACGGTAGAGATAGCGGTTTGGAGGGGTAACCCTATAGCAGGACAGGAGTGTATGTCACTGGGTGAATTCAGTAACCATCGATGAAAGCTGTAGAAGAACCAGTCGCAACAGGAGTAAAGTACAGTAACAGCTGTAGCAGCAACGACAGAAGACACAGTACCACAGAGTCCAGGGTGCAGTCGATTGAACGCAGTTTCCACAAAGCCGAAGGTAATAGTGGCGAAGTGCCTTGCGGAGGAACTCCACAATTACTTGTCTACAATGATCTGGATAAAATTACGTCAGAAGCAGAGTTGCACAATATCAGTCAGTTCAACTGATGGCTGATGGACTAAAACTATCAGTATCACTCTCGAGCTATTTATATCATATTGATCTGACAACCAACAGCAGTGAACCGACACCACCGTCTAGATCATAATCACTGCAGAATGAGTGATCACGTGGTAATTATCCAAGCTATTATTGTTTTTCGGTGACCAACAAATAGTTCCAATTCATCCATAGTACTGGTCAAAAATATCAATCAATCAGCAATCCGACGTATGTACTTCTTAGATTTGCTAATACTTGTCGAGCCTATTCATCGGAACATCAGCCATGCTTGGCTCAGGCATCGCGATTATTTGTTGATGGACCAGAAAGTGCCCTGGTGTGAGTACCTCCAGGTCATCGAGACAGGCTTTTATTTGAGTGAGGAGAGTTAGGAATTCATTCAAAAATAGGATCGAGACTTGACGGCAACCTCCCAAAGGACACCGAAATTCGGAGATCTCGGGGATATGAACTTGGACGTGATACCGTCATCAGCGCAGCTGCTGGTAACCAGATGTTGATCTTGTTGAGATCCAAAAATACGGGTGAGTTCGCCATTATTTAAAGCTGGCGACGTATCACCTTATTGGAGCTCCTTTTTTCTGCTGGTACGGTAGAAAAAGAGCCCACATTAGTCAACTCTGAAGCGGAGATATGGTAGCGTAGGAGTAATCCTTTCTTATGGCAATTCACCCATCAGATGTTCCCTATCTTCAGCTTTGCAGCGGAAACATCTTAGGCACGAATGCACCACTTGGTCGCAAATACGAAGCGTCCAGAATCGTTCCCGAACTGCGGCTGTTATTAACTGTGGTGCAGCGTGGAGGTTGTTGAGGTGGTAGAACCTCAAATTCATTTCTGTTAGCGGATGTCTATTCGAAAGCATCATTGGATGGCGTTGGTTGTACGTAACTGGAGCGTTCCTCCGCCAGCCACCGACATGCAATACGTCGATGACCAATCGAGGAAGAAGTAACTTCAGTCGGGAGTTTTTTTTGGGACTTGCTCAACAGTTCAGCAGTCGACAAGTAACCCGTGCGTTTCGCATTCCGATATCGCGGGTTGGAGATGTAGTGGAATCTACGGACTAGAGCAACCAACTTCGTGAATACACGGCGGATACTCGTCTTGAACGGGAGCAGACAACGATGGCCAAAAGCGGGAAGGTTGTCGAAGCCAATCGGAACCACTGCACCAAGGAGTGAATTCCTTCAACTCGCTTGGGGGTGTTTCAGACACATCTGCCCAGATTCTTTTGACAATCATTCGCTAGATCTCGGAAACCCGGTTGGTCACAAAACGTTTTTCAACGAGAAGGATAAGAAGGTAGCCAATGCTAGACTATGGGTACTTCTTTTCGAAGAGGTGGCTTGGAAGCGGCGCGCCGGGTAGCTCCAGGCACGACAGACTTATCGTTGGGTTTGTTTTTCGAATTTCCAAAACGAGCAACCTTGGATTTTGCGGTGAGAAGATTAACAAAGATATCGTCATCCGATGTAGATGCAGGTGCCATAGGCCAAGATTGACGCATTGTAAAAACCATGAATTTCAACCGCAACAATACTGTAGCGAAGACCCAACGCAGTACACTTAAGATTGCAATGTCTTAAGGATTTTCACGGAAATCTACTCAGCATTGTTGAGCAGATTTACTGAGTTCACCGTCCCACGCTTTACCTTCTCTTCACAATACTTGCATGAACAGCTTAACTTGTACTACCACTGAGCCGAATAGTCCCAGATGGTCGAAAAGCCATGCGATATTCGAAAGGACAATTCGCTGTGTGACAGGATGAACATCGCTGTGTTTCGGTACCTCGAAAGAGAATTAGTCATTGTGAGTGTTTCATTGTAGACCGAGAGTTTCGACCGGCGAGGTAGCTTCGAGATTGAGAAGAGTACGTTCATCCCTCAAGTGTTCAGGTACGACTTGAAGGATCTGTGGGCTATTGGATGCCCAGTTTCGAAGTTGTAATCTAGTAGAATTCATCAGCTGAATAGCTGTAGAACAAGTTCCTGTCCTTCTTTTACACTGTCGGCACCAGTGAGCAGGTCGTCCACATAAAAATCCTTGACCAAACAGGATGGCTTTCCTTTCCAATGTTAGTGAGGGTTTAGAGGCATTTCATTGCGAGGTACGGAGCGGAAGATATACCATATGTCACGGTTGGGAGTCTAATACGTTCAGGTTGGTTCGGACGGCGAATTTCTTCAGAGAATAAGTTGAAGCATATTGCCGAGCTTCGCATACTCGTAGATGAATGCTGTGTATGTCTGCTTCAACTGAGGATCGGCGATGAGGCGGCGTTCCAAGGGGAGGAACCGATGAGTGGAGACGACTCTTGAATAAACAATCAGAGAATATCATCGATATTTATGGAAAGCAGCTCGTGAAGAAAACACTTTGGAAATTGTAGGAGAATACCTTCAGCAAATCCTAAAAAACCTTCTGGAAAAAAATTGTTATTGAATTCCTAAAGTAATCTCATAGGGAATTCATAGAAGATGTTGTGTAGAAAAAACTGTTCGAATTCTTGAAGAAGACAGTGGATAATTTCCAAGGTGAACTAATGGAAAAACTTTCTGAAGGAATTTTTAGCTGAAGAATTTTTGCAGAAATCATAGCGTTATTATTTTGACTGAACCAAACCAAGTTCTTCAA
Source organism: Aedes aegypti (assembly GCF_002204515.2). Taxonomy (NCBI): domain Eukaryota; kingdom Metazoa; phylum Arthropoda; class Insecta; order Diptera; family Culicidae; genus Aedes; species Aedes aegypti. The sequence continues at coordinate 6,583 of NW_018735943.1, forward strand.
AATATGCGTGGAAGAATCCCTGAGGCAAACAATGTAGGAATTGATGAATTATTTTATAAAGAATCTATGAAGGCTGTTAGTTCCACTGGATATGTTCATATTCCTCCACTCCTTTTTCAGAAATTCAAAAATAAATTCCTGACACTGAACCCCCGTAAAATTCCTGGAGGCATCCCAAGATCAACATCGGAAAGGATTCTCGATGGAATTTGTAGACTTAGAGGATCCTGGATTCTCCTTTAGAGAAATACTTGGAAGCATCCAATAACGAACTTGCACAAAAATCCCTGTAGAAATTCCTAAAATAATACCTCGACTCTCCACAACTCGATATTCCATAACTCGATATACTATATAACTTTATGGATTTTTCGGTCCCTTCAAATTTCCATACATCGTGCTCTCCATAAGTCAATATTTCTATAACTCGATATCTCCACTAGTCGATGTCACGTGAGAGGTAAATTTCTCTCCATAACTCGATATCTATTTAAAAATCTCTCTTATTTGGAGAAACTTGGGCTAATTCTTGTTTGGAGATGAATAAATACTTGCAAGTTGTAATGAAAGTTGATAAATATGAAAACAATAACAAACATTGTTATTAAAAATAACGTGATTTTTCGAACATTTCTAAAAAAAGTTTTCAAATGATAGTTTGTAAAATTTTCAACAAAATAATATTGCTTTCTTACAGAAGTGGTCCTTTGCGTATTGGAAATACAAAAATTTGTTCCTTCGTTTTTTGTGATTTTTTGTGTCGGTATATTCCATAACTCGATAATTCTATAAGTCGATGGTCCCTTGAATATCGAGTTATGGAGAGTCGACTGTTTATATTTCTTGGTGCATTTTTACAAAATATATTGTAAAATTTTTTGAGGTAGACCTATGTAATATTTTGTTGCAAATTGTGTAGGTAAACCGGAACGGAATACACAATATAACTCAAAACATACATTTTCAATATGGTAGATGTACCAATAGTGGAGGTAATAAGCACGATTGAACTTCATTTAACCACCTAAATTCAAGAAGCGCAAGTAATGTACATGTTAATGTTGTAACGGGAAGTAACGACCATTGACTTAATGAGAAAAATGATTTCATCGCAGTAATCCACGGCATGTCAGTGAAAAATAATACCTCCACCATTGGTACGCTGTTCTTTTAGTTGCAGTAAATTTTTAATTTGTGTTCCTATAGTTGCGGTATCTGTTGTTTTCTTACGGGATCCTCCACTATAGGACACTTTACCGCAAGTATTGGTACAAGCAAGAAAAGTTTTAACAATTTTAGTGATATATGATCAGTTTTAAAGCAATTTGAACGCTCTTTTTAACTGAGAGATCGCAGTAGGCAGCACGCGCGAACGGATGTGTTGAAAATTTATCTGTCACGTTTTTATCGTCTTTGCAAATTACTAGATTTGGCTGGTGAAACCAGTAAAATGGCTGGTGCAATTTGTGAAAAAAGTGTATATAGCGAAAATGAAACGGTTATTCTGCACGCGTTCTGCTGAGCAGTGTTTCGTTAAAGCCCAAGCAAAAGGTGAAGATGTATCGTGGCTGAACCTCAAATTTTCGGGTGCACGGGTCTAGAGAGCGGGACAGCGGATCGGGCTGAGGGCTTGATCGAATGCTCGCTCGCTGGCGGGACCAATCGATAAGGTTTTCTGCTTCGGCGGCTGTCTGGATCTCTAGATTCGTGTCTGGGAGGTTTGGGGTTTGGCTTCGTTTCCTCTTCACTAGAAAAATCTTTTTTTTTTGCATCGTCGCGCCACCGGTTTTTTTTTTCTTCTCGTTTTAGTTTGCACGCGTTCTGAGTGCAATCGAGTTTAGTTTCTCGCGTCGACGGAGTGATATTTTCGTTTTGTGAAATGAGCATGCTGATTAAAGTAGTTTCAGCCCCTCAATCAAGGATGGATGATGATCAATTTGGTGAGCTCGTTTCATGCTTTAATTTCAAATGTAAAATATATTATGGAACATATATTTATTATGACAACGGTAGGAATGTTACCTAAATGAATTGACCTAACAAAATATGAAGAGTTCGTCACTGTAAGTGTCGACCTAGGCTCTTGTACATTAACATTAAAAAACCCCATACCTTTTCTTTTAACTGATTTTTATCATTTTGAAACATAACCTTTGAATGGTTCGACGCTAAAAGAGTCGACTTATCGTATGTTCACGTTTTCTTTAGAGTACTTTTAGGTGATTTTTTGAACTGAAGTTGCATGAATCGCATCACTTACCAAGGTGAATCCTGATCATGCAGCTATCATCCCTCCCCACTAACAAAACTCCTTCCCATGACAACCATGGAGATGCAGAGGTGATCTCGGTCTCTAGTAACAGGACGTGGCCGGCGCCGTTATTGACTTTTCAATGTCTAGAGTTCTTGAAAGTGTACATTGAAGATGGAAAGCTACTCCCAAGCTACATCTCTTGGTTCCTTGTGCAACTTCGATTATTCTGGTCAATCACGGAGTAGCAACTACGAATTGTACGGTCATCAATGCTTATGCTTATGCTTATGCTAATTTGAACGCTCTTTTTAACTATTCCGTGTATCAACAAGCCAATACGTCGATTGGCAGTGTCGGTTCTGTGGCAAATGTAATAAAATCAGTGAAAACGGCATCACCGCAACTATAGGAACACCCACAACTAAGGGAACACTTACCCTTTATAAGAAAACCATTTTTCATTCTGGTTGAGTTTGTACACTTAAAGGCACGATATTTCAAACTTTTCCTTCACAAGGATTTGCTTTTCTTTCACATTCCCGTTGTTGTTTCGCTTAGATTTTTCCATATTCACCCATCCGACTACTGGACACCATCAAGTGGACTCAAGCAGAAAAAGTAAAAGTTAGTAAAAAGCTGACTGCAATTCGTTTTCGTTCCTAGTCGGTTTCATTGCAAAAGTTCAACCTGGTTGGATTGGGATAAAGCGGTTGGGGTTCCACGTTGGAAAGGAAAAAGCTTTCAACGTCGAAGAAAAACAGGAGTAAACTCATGACACGAGAAACAAGCAGCATGCTCGCTAGCTACTAACAACGGCAAACAGATGAACTGAACTGGAAACTGGAGCTTACCTTATGGAGGGAGAATGTTTTATTTTTGTTCTGTGGAGTTGATTTTCTCACAGAAGTCTGGTCGTCATGTGTTCGGTGCAGTGTGGCTAGCAGACCCATATGCAATGTATGACTTCCGGATGGTCGCTCCTTCTAATGGTTGAGTTTTGTTTTTTGTTTGATTTCACTTTCTATTCATGACCGTTTGTAAGCTTATGGTTTAAACTGCTAAGATGATTGATTCGATTTACTGCTCAATGTAGACGAAGGAGTGAATAAATTGTAGAACACCATTTGTATTGTAGTATTTTATTGTTAAGGATATTGAATATAGATAGAAAAATATTTGGTTATTTGCGACCAACTCAATTTAGCCATTCCTACAGCACTTACCGAGTACAACATAAAAACTGAAAATGAAATAAAGTCATGTCCGAAGAATTTTTTCAATTACGTTAAAACAAAACTCAAATCGTGCAACTTTCCATCAACGATGACTTTGGATGAAAAAGTAGGAAATAATTCTGAAGATATTTGCAATCTTTTCGCAAATTTTTTTCAAGAAAATTATTCAACATTTTCGGAAAACGATCGAGATTATTCTTATTTTTCACATTTTGCTGACTTTCCGAGTGATGTTGGCGTTAATTCTATAAATGTTCAAGACATTTTGTTTGGTCTTAAAAATTTGGACGCCACTAAAGGATCAGGGCCAGATGAAATTCCACCCGGTTTCATAAAAAACTTAGCAACTGAACTCACAACTCCATTATTTTGGTTATTCAATATGTCTCTTCAAACTGGCCAATTTCCAAAGGTATGGAAAAAATCATTCCTCATACCAATATATAAATCAGGTAAGAAATCGGAAATTCGAAATTATCGCGGTATTGCTATTATGTCATGTATTCCAAAACTTTTCGAGTCAATTGTAAAAAAAAATATGTTTGCCCAAATAAAAAATCGTATAACAAACGCTCAACACGGCTTTTTCAAAGGTCGTTCGACCACTACGAACCTTCTGGAATTTGTAAGTTACTCACTGAGTGCAATGGATAAAGGTTACTTCGTAGAAGCTCTTTACACTGACTTTAGTAAAGCATTTGATAAACTGGACATTCCAATGTTGACTTTCAAGCTTGAAAAAATGGGAATCGAAATGAGTCTCCTTAAGTGGATCAAGTCCTATTTAAACGACCGTCAGCAAATAGTAAAATTCAATGGGAAAAGATCAAATCCAATACATGTTACATCTGGAGTACCTCAAGGCTCACACTTAGGCCCTCTTCTTTTTATTTTATATGTTAATGACGTTTCTTATATTCTAAACAAACTGAGGGTCCTTATATATGCTGACGATATGAAGCTATTTTTAGAAATAAAGAATGATGACGATCATAATGTTTTTAAGAATGAGATACAAATTTTCTACACGTGGTGCTGCAAAAGTTTATTGGAATTGAATATAAAAAAATGTAACCTCATAAGTTATAGCAGAAAACGAACCACACCAAATATGTCTATTGTTTTAGGAAACGAACATGTAAAAAAATGTGATAAAATAAGAGACTTAGGAGTTATCTTAGACTCAAAACTATCATTTGTAGATCACTATAATGCAATAATTCATAGAGCAGGAAATATGCTCAATTTCATAAAACGATTTGGCCAACACTTTCGTGATCCTTACACATTAAAAATACTATATGTTGCATATGTAAGATCAATATTAGAATATTGTAGTATTGTTTGGTCACCTTACACAAAAAAACATGAAGAACGTATAGAATCGATACAAAAGCAGTTTTTATTATACGCACTACGTAATTTAAGCTGGTCAGTACTTCCTCTACCATCATATGAATCACGATGCATGCTTATCAATATGAAATCACTGAAAGTGCGTCGTGATTATGCTATGGTTTCTTTTGTTAACGATATTGTTTCACAGCGCATTGATTGTGCTGATATACTTTCAAAACTGAATTTTTATACTCCAACTCGTCACTTGCGCAATCGTTACTTGTTCACAGTAGGTCATCATCGCACGAATTACGCTAAATTTAGTCCGATGAATCAGATGATGGCTATATATAATCAGCATTGTGAAATGATTGATGTTAACATGTCTCGAGCAAAACTGAAAAAATACTTTTTTGATATACAAAACTATAGTAACTGAGGAATGAATTATGAATCGAGTATACTCAACAAATTTATAATATATAAACATATAGATATTAAGAACACAATGTAATTTAGAATGGTCTACAAAATGCTTGACGTCAAATAAATAAAAAAAAAAAAATAAATAAAAAATAAAAAAAAAGATTATAGTTGGATCAATCTTTGGAAGAATCTAAAGAAATCTTTCGTTGAAATCTCCTAGAGAAGGTTTTGGTTTAATCTGAAGAGAGCGTTTTAGAGGATTGTCAAAAAGCAGAGTACAAGTAAAATTCTTTTAAGCAATTTAGAAGAAACATGCGTGTAAGGCTCAAATAGTCGCAGCGGTTAACGCGCAGCAATACCAAGCTGGAAGACATCGGTTCGTATTCAGCTGGAAGATCTTTGCGGGTTTGAAATTTTCTCGACTTCCCAGGGCTTAGAGTATATTTGCGGTTAACACACGATAGATTAACACAAAAATAGCCAATTGGTATAGAAAGCTCATTATTTCATAACTTTGAAAGTGCTCATAAGAGCACTATGCTTAGTAACAGGATCTGCCCACTTTCGCAAATCAACCTCGGTTAACGGATTCGCCAAGAGCCCAACAGTTGATATTCGGTAAAAATCCCCGGAATGATCGGAAAACGGGAGAAGTGTCATTAGGGGATTATGACGTTTACAACAGCCTACTTGATGGCAAGACGAAGTTTGTCGGGACCACTAGTTATTCATAAAAAAAAACTTGGAGTCAACGTTTAACATGCAATAAATTTTTGTATGAGCTTAACCGGAACAATCGAAGTATGAATGATGAACCTATTTCAAACCACGGAACCCATGCAATCAGCATTCGTTACATGAAGCCATAAAAAGATGCAGTTGAATTGAATTTCCGCTTCAAAAATTTCGACTCATCGCAGTTGATAAGGCTGCGTGGACCACCCACACGTGGTATGTATTTATGCTAAATTCATTCTAAAAATATATATATTTCAAAACATTCTGCAACCAACGGCTCAACTTTCGCACAATGCAAAATTCCAACAATCATTTTCAACGTATCCCGTATCGCCGGAATCAACATCGCATTTCAAAAGTTATGCATCCGATAAATGTCCCAAATTAAATTTGCATACAATTCGCACCCACTGGCCCAACACTATCAACTCCGGCCATGGTCGTACAGCAAGGCTCGATGCACAGTGGTAATAGTTGGATAGTGTAAACGCCAGATGAAAACAAATTTCCCCCTTGGAATGCTAAATTTAGTCAAAAATGAATTATCGACCGAAAAATTTAAGCGAAAATAAATTTAGCAAGAGTTTCGATGAAGATAAAACTATAAGGGAACATCCCTATGGGGTTGTACGAACTGGTGACATAGGACCACGATGGTTAATTTAACTGAATTTGATGTCGTTCTTGTTGCTAGTTTTGACTTCATACTGTTTTCAGTGCTCGAAACTTTCGTAAATATTTATGCATATAACGATTTGCAGCCAAGTGTACGTTAAATCATGTCCCAAATATACATTATCTTTATCCGATGAATTCGTCATATTTATCTATGAAAATGTGAAATTTCACTTCAGGTTGTATGATCATTTTGGAATTATATTAGTAACCTCCTATGAAATATATGATAGCATTGGAAAGAACAGTAGTGATTGAGGCTTGTTCAGCATGCTGAAGCAAAATCTAAGTAATTCTAATAAAAGAATATTTAACAGCAATGTGTCTATAGGAAGTTATTCGAGGATTATAATGAAAGCTTCAGTCATTGCTTTGTTGATCTTATGGTTTGAGAGAAATATTATTCATTGCTTGGCAATGTGATAAATAAAGTCGGAAATATTAATCTGTTACCTCTCTTACAAACATTTGGTGGCCCTGAAAAGAGCCAAAGGCTCTTGCTGTCATAGATGAATCGCACTACAGGATGTTACCAGTTGATTGCCATGGTTAAACGAAGAATCCCCAACGCAAGTGTAGAAATTTATATAAGTTCTCTGCCTTTAAGACGAACCAGTTGAATGTTTCGTAGTGTGGATGGCACACATCAGCAACAGGTATTAGATCACACGGCTGAAGTCGAAATCTGAAAACGTAGCTTAAGTTTGAAATCTTGAGCGATACCACAAGCCGGACGCTCGATTTGTCTAACAATAGTAGTAATGATGCCTAACGGGCTTGATTCTTGACTGCACCACAGATGAGTTTATCACGATCCAAAATCTCATAAACCAGATGCTGATCAACAGCTCAGCAGGCTTCTGGCTACGAGGTGCTCCTCGCTAAGTAGGTTCGGAGGAGCTCTTACCAGCTCGAAAGCGAAAATGGAATGAAAACGAATCCGGCGAAGGAAGCATGCTTTGAACCCTTAGATTAGCAGATGATGCTCCTCCCATTCGTGCTCTTCTCTTCTAGTCGACCAATCTGGAAAATGGGTATGTGCCAATAATGTGTTGGACTTAGAATTACTTTAAAATTGCGAAAAATGATAATGCGTGAGAAATTGATCAAACATGAATAGTAGGAATGCTTGACATTTACTAAATATTTTCTAGTTTGCTATTGATAATCAATAGTTTTCTTTAGTATGAAGGTAAATTTCTGATTAATGGGTGCCAAAATGATGAAAATTGTTCAATCAGAATTTCTCTTCAAAACCATTCTAAATATGTCGCAATTTTGTTACATGTGATTATTTTCATAATCGAAGTATGTATGTATGTATGTATGTAGGTAGCCACCAATCCTTGCTTGAGTCTTGCTCTGCATGCGGCTCCACTCAACAGTAAGGTCAAATTTTATTACCAATCTGCATTCAACATACCGCTGTATGAAGGGCCAAAAGGGGGGTGGCGGACCCGTAAGCAGAAACACTCACGCGAAACCCGCGGGAAATAGAGAATCTCCTTCCAGCCGTATGATCCAACCGATTGAGCATTAAAATTTGCAATACTTGTCGAGCTTTTCACGGAAAGGTTTGTTAGAAAAAGGGCGCGTCAAATCTTTTACAACTGTTGGAGAGAAAAGTACTAGACGCGAACGACTAACACTTTTCCTCCTGACTCCGATTGGCACCTAGAATCCATGAATGAAAGATGATTAATATTAAAAACCTAATAACAGATTGTTCCAACAAGCCTGAAAAAAAAAACAAAGTCAATGTATGTATGTATGTAGTTAGCCACCATCCTAGCTTGAGTCTTGGATTTTACGGCATATTCTCCTAAAATCCGGGTGGCACTCCACTCCATAGTCCAGCTGCAACTTCGATGATGCCCTGATGCACCCTCCCTAATCCCAACATATAATCAATCGAAATGAATATAATAAGATATATGAAATGTAAATCATGTTAATAGATAGTTGATATAGATGTTTAAAATTGTTTCAACAGACGTGATGAATTTAACCTCCTTAAGTGCCCTTCAAAGTAAAAACGATATACATATACATAGGAAAGAACGACATGCTGAAAAATGAAGAGCAGTGGTTAAGTTGATATCTCTGATATGTAGACTCCATGATGCTCCTTGAAGTTAAACTAATAATTAGTATAATGAACCAAATGAAAGTAATTTGCGAGCCTAGAATATAAAAATGAATGTAATGAACATTGAGGCTACGATTTGTATGTAGTTATTGGAAATTACTGGTGTGAACCTAAGAATGATTGAACCGGTTACATAATATGTATGTAGGTATAATGTAATGTAAAATACTATAATATAATATAATATAATATAATATAATATAATATAATATAATATAATATAATATAATATAATATAATATAATATAATATAATATAATATAATATAATATAATATAATATAATATAATATAATATAATATAATATAATATAATATAATATAATATAATATAATATAATATAATATAATATAATATAATATAATATGATATGATATGATATGATATAATATAATATAATATAAATTATGAGGATTCCGTCTGACGTCGTGTCTAAGAATGAATTGTAAAAGGTTTTAATGATTTAATGAAATGATAAAGAGGTTCCAAACGATTCCTGTAGAGTACCTATGCGGCCTTTCAAGGTCTCATATAAAAATCATTGTTTGAAAATTAGAAAACAACGATGTGTGAAAATTGTTACCATGAGATTGTTGAAAATTATAACACAAAAGTATCCCCAATGTACCAGTACTCGCTCAAGCTCCTGTTTGCGATGGTTGAAATCAATGATACAAGGATATAAAGTAAAAAATTATTATGCATCCAGTTGTGTTGATGAGAAGTTTAATTATGTACATGTATAATAACAGCTCCATGTACCTTGGCTTATTCCAGATCTGCATTGGGAAAATAGGTACATATAGATAAATGCTTGTTAGGGCATTTATGTTATGTTCCAAGTAAACAAGAGTTTCAGCACAATTTGTCTATATAAATTTGGCAAACAAGTACAGATCTACAATCAAATACCAACTAGATATTTTTACGGGGGTAGCTGTTGAATACAATCTTACCTATAGAATTTAAAATGAACTATAAAATATAATGATTATTTGTTTATTTTAGCTTCATTATAAATTTACAGATCATGAAATAGTAAAAGTTATTAATGCAGATACATAAATCAATTCTACTTGTTGCCTTGTTGCATGTTGTCCTGCATTTGTACGTTGAATTAGTAGCACAAACTTAATTATTTTTATTTGTCTGATAATTTTCCCCAGGGTCAGGCTTGGGATCTGTGACCACTATTCACCACAGTTCATCGATTTTGCCAGCCAACCAAAACACAAAGCAGCAGCAGCAGCATCAATACCATCAGGCGTTGCGCTGCCAACGATTCACACACTGCTTGTGTTTTCAACTAATTGAATTCTATTGACGCTAATAGCAAGAGTACAATCATTCCGTTGCAATACATATAAACAAATTCAATTTCATGCTGCCTTTATCGAGCAAAAATGCAAAACCCCGAAAACCGGAAAAATCGGGTCACCACTGTGCTTGAGTCATTTCGCATTCGGGTTTGAAAAAATGTTGTGAAGAAGAAGATTACAGTTTTGAAGAGCCGTGACACATTTTTTTTTGTTTTGAACGGTCATGGTTTGCTTTGGATTTTGATGGTCGTGTAGAAAAATGTGAATGTCGAGGTGGTAAATGTTTGCTACGGTACATTTCCCATCCCTGCCCAGGGATCATTTAAATTTGAAACTTTCGTCTATCATTCAAGGAAGGGGAAGGGGATTTCTATGAAAATGTGACAGTACATGTCCTAGGAGTGACAGGGAGATGGGAGTATAGTAATCTTAAAAAACGATAGACGTCATGTTTTAAACTTCATCACCAGAAGCACACTGTAAAATATTAAAAATAGTTTTAGCTGTTATGATGCTGCATATTCAAGTAAGACACCTGTCTACAGCATTGGCTGTATCTGAAAAAAGCAATGATCAATATTGCAAATCAGCCTCCTATATAAAAAGCGAACGTTGGATTCGCGGTGCACGTGCAGCAGTACACAGTAACTCGAGGTTTTGTAGAAGAATCGATTTCTGAAAGTGAAATTTGCTTACAAAACAACAGGGCTACCAATTTACAGAATAAAACCAAAAGACCAATAAACCAATATGTCAAAAACCTCTCTCGCAAAGGGTGTAGTTTCAAGCTTCCGATCCATACCACCTAATTCATTTACAAATACTTAATCGTATAATATATGTACCATGATATGGAATAATATAGCGTAGTATATAAAACTATAAATTTAACATAAAATCACAGACAAACAGACGTAACACTCGATAAAATGCTCAATTCTACTATTTGATATTTGGCTGATTGCTCATTCGTGGCGCTCGCAAAGCTTTAGTATATAGTATAGATATGAATAAAAAAAATTTTTGAAACAATAATACAAAGTGAAAACATGGAATTATCTCACCGGAATCCTGCTACAGTCTCGAATCGTTCTACAGCATATCCACCGTTTCCTTAACGCTGCTCCAAGACGATTAAATATTTCCAAGACCAGATTTGTTCACCACAACGCAATTCAACGCGAGTTCCAATAAAACACTATTTAAAACATTTGCTTTTTTTTTGCTACACAGCACTACTGAGTGTTACTAATAAGGTAAAAAGCGGTCAATTCATCACAAACTATTTCGTTAACTAGCCAACATGTTTTTTTTTTCTTCGGGTGTTCCCTTTCATTTCTGACACATGCAAGAGCGTAACAAGCGTAACGCATGAGCATCATTCACCAACACATTCCTGTCAAAACTCATGCCACCTCTTCTGTGCCGTATACTCATGCACCTAGGGATACCAGACGTACTCTTTTTAGAGTACATGTACTCTTTTTTGCCTTAAAAATTGCTGTACTATTCTTTTTTGCTAAATGGGCTCAACTGTACTCTTTTCCAGATAATACTGACGATTGCTAAAAAAACGAATAACCAGCTAGATAAACCAAAATGAATGTAATGTTTGGAATGATACTAACGATACTAACAAAGAATTAAAAACATCTTAAGAAATCAGAAAAACTTAATTCCCATTTTTACCAAATACTGGCTGAATCGAGTTGATGCGATTAGCTCAGGAATGATAAGATAATAAATAACTTATACGCTCATTTCTCTCACTCAATATAGTTGCCTCTCTGTAAATGTGATCTAAAGATAAAATAATGGATAATCAATCAACTAACTAATCGTTTAGCAATGCAATTGTTGAACAAAGCAGTGGGAATTAACGGCTTCCAGTCTGAAACATAGTTTCAAAACAAAAAAGTAATAGTTTAATCAGTTAAGTATCAATTTTTCATAGCGTTTCAAAAATTTAAAGGTAATACTTGAGGTTTTTCTTCAGTTTTCTGGTTTAAAAATTCACTTTTCTCAGTTCTTCTTGTTCCTTACCAACAAACATTGTTCTACATTTTGTAAATAACGTTTCGGCATACATTTCACCTTTTTCAAGGATTTAGAGGCCGCGTTTTGTTGTCTGTATTAGTGTCTGATCTGACTTGAGATTCTCTATTGTCTATATACAGCAAAAAAAAAAAAAAATCAAGCATATCACAGAATTTGTGAAATTCTAAGGTTAAATTTTGTGAAAATTGTAATAAGATGTTGAGAATAATGTCTCCCTGACAAACTTAACTGTGATTAAAATTGGTGATTATGAATCTGACAATGCAAATATTGTTTAAACGAAAAAGAAGTCCAACGGCTTAAAAATTAGGAAAAATATGATTCAAATAAGAAAATTTAAACAATAACGTGTAGAAAGTGCATTTTTGATTTTTCAAGATTGGCTAAGTGTACTCTTTAGTACTCTTTTACAGTATTAAAAAAATGTACTCTTTCCGGTGAGAGCAAATATGGTAACCCTACATGCACCCACATTCACTGAATCAACGCTAATCAAACATAATGACTTTTCTTAATGACGGAATTCATATTTTCACTTTTGCTGATCCCAACACATTTTCTTATCCTTATTTACTTCTGATTTCTGTATTGAACACAAAACCCATTACTTTGTTCAATTTTGCAATTCTTTGCCACCATGTTTCACACGAACAGCTGGTCTGTTGTCTTCCTAATGCATCATAAAACCAAAGAATTGAAGTTTTCCTGTATCCCAAAACATTTCTGATTAATTATGATAATTCAACTACGAACAATTCATCCACACATTCAAAAAAAAAAAAAACACTTCACGTTAATTATCAGTCAACAAATCAAAAATTAAAAGAAAAACAATCGAAGCACACACAAGCACGTTTTCTCTCAACCGGGTATCAACCCGAACTGATGATTATTTTCATAATCGAAGTGCTTCCTTAAAATATGGCAAATCAAAGACACTGTTGAAAATTCCACTCTAGTTCACAATCTTTGTGAAATGTTGAGCACTCACCCCACGGCACAGCAGCAGCGTCCACGAATAGTCTCAAATTGTCGTGCCATCGATTATTCATAACAAGTTAAAATTTGTACGAAGCTGCGAGATTAATTGAGGAATATAAGATGTAATAAGGTCGGAAATATTATTCCTTCAACTCTTTTCCACAAATTTGATGACCCTGACAAGGGCCGATGGCTTTCTTAGCATCGATACGGTCACAGATAAACAGCACTACGGGATGTTATCAGTTGATTGCCATGGTCAAACGGGGAATTTGCTTATACGACGAACCAGCTGAATGGTTCGTGACGTGGATGGCGCACAACAGCAACGGGTATTGAATCCCCGGGCACAAGTCAAAATCTGGAAACGATGCTCACTCTTGAAATCTTGAGCGATTTCACTAATCCGACGCTCGATTAGCAGCAGCTCCTCGGATCAGCAACTCTGGGGGCTTCTGGTATTTGGCTCCTTACGGGCTTGCTCACGAGTCGCATTATTGGCAGTAGTCCGCCGCTCGGAGAAGCGCCCAAGCCATCGTCATCGCCGCCGCAAATCAATCTTGCGTCTTCCTCTTCCGACGACACAAATTGGACTGTGACGCGGGTGCAAAAGCAAAGCGAGAATGACTCGCCCAATCGTGTTCAACGTCCGACCGCAAAAACAAGACTGAGGGAAGAAGCAGGCACCCGTTTGCTTTTATAGTGGGAAGCGATACCGTCGAAAAATGCTCGAACGTGATTGGTTGGATAAGAAAGGGGTCAACATTTATCAAATTTTCAATAGTTAAACAACAAAATTCACTTATCGGATATATTACTAAAGATGCGTAGATACATTTCTGATCGAATGATACTAAAATCTAATAATTGGTTCATAAACAACTGAATTATTAACGTTCAAAATCTCCCCTAATTTCGTTACATGTCTCATTATCCGTACTTTTAAAGTGCACCCCAATATAGAAAACGATTGTACGACATTTCCCAGAATGACGTTCCCCAGAACGACATTCCCCAGAACGCCATTCCTCAGAATGGGACATTCCCCAGAATGGGACATTCCCCAGAAAACCATTCCCCAGAATGGGACATTCCCCAGAAAAAAAAATAACAAGAGATTTTTTTATTTAACTGCAAAATTCGAGGAAATCCAAATTATAGTTTTCATAGGTAAAACATTTTCGTATTTTTTACCGACATTTTTTTTTGCAGTCTTTCATTTTTTGACTGGAGAATCTTTAAATCCAAAATTCTAGAAATTCATCAAATACAGCGCCACCTATGGTCAGAAATGTAATTCGAACCTTTTGGACATTTTTAATTTTTTTTGCCGATTTTCTCCTTACAAACTTCAAGCACGTTTAGTCCCTCCTTAGAGTTGATGAACCCTGTTCAAATGTTTACAGTAATTGATTGTAGTCTGATTAATATGGGCCACCCTAGTGCACAAAGACTACGATCTTTTGTAGCTTTAATTTTGCTATGAAAGGAAGTTTCCAAAGACAAGAGAAATTTTCTAGTGTAATTGTATTCCATTAATCTACATAATTATGAAGACAATAAACCTAGGAAGAACAGCATATGTTCAAAAGAAGGGAGAATATTCTATGAAACCAGAAAACATGTTCGATCAATTTATTTTGTATACAAATTACCCTTTGAAAATACAATTAGAACAACCAATTTTAAAAGAAGGAAGAATTACTATGAAAACAAAGAAATCCAATAGCTTGGATCAAGTTTGATCATAAACATAGTATGACATATGTAAGAGCAGCTTATCTTAAACGGTTGTGCTACTTTTCCTCGAATGTCGGATCCCCAAATGTCGTTTCCCCAAATGCCAGTTCCCAGAATGCCAGTGCCCTGAACAACCCGTTTCCCCGAATAGCCTAGTTCCCGAAAAGTTTTTAGCTCCTGTAATTGTCATAACTTTTTGTGTTTTTGTGTGATGAACGAACCGGGCATCTGATATGCACCCTTCTTCACTTCATTGGCAATTCTTTCGAGTTTCACCATCATCGGCACTGAATTTTGACAAGATGTATTCAGTCGAGGATGACGTTATAATCCATATTGTCTTCTTCTTTCAATTGCTTATCATTCATTCTAGTTCAGCACCCAGTCCTTCAAGATTATTCTTGTGCCTGTATGAACTGCATCACTTTTCGGGGAAACGAATCATTCGGGGAAATGTCTTTTGGGGAAACGAGTCATTCGGAGAGGTGGCATTCCGGGAAATGATATTCAGGGAAATAACAGTAGTACGATCATGTTAAGTAGATGTAAAATTATTAAACAGCATTTTTCCCTTAAGATTTTGGTTAGGTCTGCCGATGTACCACGTATTCATTTATTTTGGATTTTCAAAGCACCTCCTGCTCCCTTCGTGTTCTTTTGTCCGTACGTTTTGAAATTTGTAAGGGCCGTGCCTTTGGCCAATCCATGCACCCCCCCACATAGATGACCAATTGGTTTATGGACGACCCCTTAGATGGTTTGCCTGAGACAAGGGAAGCAAACACTCGCCATTTAAAAGGTTTTTTTTGAGCGCAATTCCGATTTCATTCGCTTGAGATCCATTATAATGATTTTGGCAAAATAATATTTTATTGGCTGATTTGACGTCTGTGTCCGGAATTCGAAGCTTCTGAGAATTCGATTCAATTCAGTAGGTGCATTTTAACGACAAAAAAACTGAACAACCATTTTTTTTCCACTCTTTAAAAACGTATAAAAACGATTCTGGGGAATGTCCCATTCTGGGGAATGGATTTCTGGGAAATGTCCCATTCTGGGGAATGGGTTTCTGGGGAACGTCATTCTGGGGAATGTCGTTCTGGGGTTTGACTTTCTGGGAAATGTCCTACAACCTAGAAAACAAAGACGTAGTTCTACGTCAAAAATTAATAATTTAGAAGCAAAAAATATGATTTTCGGACATTTTAGAAAAACAAATGTGAAGGAAGACAAGTTTCTTTTAAACATTTTCGTATGTATTTTCATCTATCTGATGTACTAGATAAACGTTTGTCTTTGTTTTTTAACTGATAACATGTTTGAAAACTGGGTTTTCGTTGACTTTATAGAAAATTGAACCTCTGTGCGACGACGCCGACGTCGTTTAATGTGCGCCTCGGGGTGTGCGAGTGAATGCGGTTTGGCTTCGCATGGAGAGAGAGAGATTGGTTTGCACCAACTACAAGCCCCAAGACCGTTAGTCAGCTTGGTCCCGGGTGTGACGACGGCTGTATAGGTCTGTATAGTCACAAAATATACCACCCGACAATTCAGTTAGCAAACAGGGGTTACTGAGTACTGTTAGCGAAGGGAAAGTGGTGTTATACACAATTTATGGATTAAACCTCTCTTATGGAGTCCTTTTAACGCTAATCCAATTAGCGTTACCTTTTTACGATATTCGTAAATCGAATTATTTAATGCACTTTGTATATCTTTTTAGGCATGCAAGACTACGAAATAACTAAACGTCTCACGTAGTTTGTGCAACTTTTCTGAACGCAAATGTATCCTGTTTACCTAGGCGTATTTCAAATAATTTTCGTCATCATTAGGTAGAGCTCCCATGTTCGTTCCTATAAATGGGACAAGTTTACAATAATAAGCCGAAAAACAACTGAGTTGACACAACAAACCTCAGTTTGCAAAGATTGTTCTTTCCTATTCATATGTTCCTTCAGAACAACTTCGACACGCTAGTCAGAATATTATCCCTTTCTTGCGTTACAAATCCGAATATTTCAGTTCCATAGAATAAAAATGCAAAACCTGAAAATTTGAAGAAGTCCAAGCAATTGAGTTTGTGTTAATGTAAAATTTGAAAGTGGCTGCTCATTCAAGGGTGGACTATTAACTGGTGAGCTCGTTGTTGCCGTTTTTTTTAATTGAGTTAATCATGAATAAGCAGACAAAAAAACACGGTTTTAATTGAGGATTAAAGACTGCAAGCCAGAAATTCATTCAATAATCAAGTTACAGTCGATCCCTCATTTATATTCATGATAAAACATGTTTTTATCATAATAGTGGTACTAATTTTATCTTTTTTTAACAAGCTATGGATGGTTCGACGCCAAAAGTGTAAGTCTAATGTTTTATATTAAACATCAACACACAAGATTTGGTCTGCAATGTCTCGAACGCATTGTCAATCATCACATCCGTGATGTTTACCTGGTAAACATTTTTTCCTGGGAACTAACATGTTTACCAATCTGCGAAGTCCATTGTGACTCTTTTACACAAAGTTGTACACGAAACCGAGAAAGTATTCGCTAAGAAACAATCCTGCTTGAGTGTTTTCTTTGGATATAGAAGGTGCTTTTTATAACGTGTCTTTGAT
Organism: Aedes aegypti; assembly: GCF_002204515.2. Taxonomy (NCBI): domain Eukaryota; kingdom Metazoa; phylum Arthropoda; class Insecta; order Diptera; family Culicidae; genus Aedes; species Aedes aegypti. The sequence goes on from NW_018735943.1 coordinate 24,119, forward strand.
ACTACAAAGGAAGCCGTACCAAATTATTTGCTTACTCCAATGATTACCAATTGGACCCATCAAATGCACAATAACCGACATCTCTTTTCGTCATTGCGTCAAGCTACGATTCAGAGATTGAGTGTTTGCGGATGTCACTTATCACCACTTTTGTGAAATCTCGTAGCAGATGAGGCAACTAACTAGCTTTGATATTTGGTATGTGCATAAGCACCCTTTTCAACCTGATGCTTTTCAGGTAGCCGAGGGTTTTTTTTTTATTTATTTTATTTTAGCTATTTGTTTTACAAATTTGGGATACATGTTTTGACATATGCTCAGGTACATATCAAACTGTTTTTCTTTGCAATAATTTTTGCTATTCCATTTTATATATCCAATGTTTGTCTTGAATCAATACAAACTTGTCACACTTTTTACCTTAATCATAAAACTAATACTTTGCTCCATCAGCAACAATGGTGCTTAAATTCTAGGATTATTTCCTGGAACAAACCATAATAAAGTGTCAACGAGGTTTACGAACTCCAGATGAAGCCTGTTTTGAAGAGTATCAGAAACCCATAGACGTACTTCATTTGTTTTTCTGCATTCCACAATACGATGGAAATTATTTTCCGGAACTCCACATGTCTCACAGATCATATCAGCACCATAACCGACTAGTTTTGCTTTGTTGGAATAACATCGTTGAGTAGCATGAAAATATTAGACTTGTCTTCAGAACATATAAACTTCGTACTCCAATTTGCCCACAGTTGTATTCAGCTTACATCGGGATAGTCGAATGCAGCTTTAAGAAGTTTGTTCTTCTCATCTATGAACTGGTTGACCGATTCAAAATACCTCCTGTTTTTAACTTTTAATCCGACTTCAGTCCAGTCTCGTCCATTTCTTGTCAATTGCGTTTTGTGAATGTATTGCACCAAATAGTCTTCCTCGTCCAGAAACAAGTTCCTTATGAAAAGTGCCTTGCTTCTTGAATCTGGATCAATAAGCATCAGCCCACCTTTCCGGCGACCCGTAACACACATCCACGCCAAAGAAAGTTTTCACATAGACTATTGATCTTAGCTAAATGCTGATTCCTAGGTGGGAGTATTTGGACTACATACCACAATTTCGATTAAACAAACGTGTTCAATATCCACTCATTTTCCACCAAACTTCCATTTCTTGTCTCATTTAATTACGGTTGATACTGTACAGCTTTAATCATACCGTTTTGATTCATATTACGGACACTTAAGGCCTTAGCGAAGTATAACTCAGCGTAGAGCATACTAAATAAATCATTCTGTACGATTTATCAGCGTTATCGAGCGTCAGAAACCCTTAACTTTCGAATGGTGGGTAAAGAACACGCTTTCGCAACTTGATTTTTTTAAATAAATATAAATGTGCGAGCTTTTCATGATTCTTATTCCGGACGCTTCCTCACTTTTGCCTCATATTCCGGACACTTTGTTTCGAATTCCAGACTGCTCATGGAAATCATTAATAGAAAAGTCAAATCATCAGTTAAAGTCATCAAGCCACTAAAGAGACGTCTAGGGCTGTTGGACATAATAAGTTTGCATAGATTTTTTCATGGACAATGCTTATTAAAATGAGCCTCGAAAGTGAGAACTTTTGAATGGCAAAAATTGAAACATTTCGTGTGAAACGTTTCCCATACAAAGTAGAGTGTCCGGAATATGAAGCTGTCCGTAATATGATTCAAAACGGTACTTGTTTTTAATTATGAATCGTGGTTTACGGCTAACCAGCCGAGTGGAAGTTTAACAACTACCGAAAAGCTAAACATTACATATAATTTGCAATTGGATCAGATGGACAAATTGATGTGAAGATTTGCGAAAAAGTTACACGTTTTCTCAATGAGAATCGAACTCACGGCTCCCCGATCTCTAGTTGGGGCGCGTTACTACTACGCCATGAGAGGACTCATGAACGCAGAAGTTAACCTGAATTCGATTTCAGCTCAATAATCACGTGGTCCTTTTTCGCAAAGTGCACCTCTTTCGGAAGAATTGGATGGGCATCTATTAAAAATATAAAAAGATAAACATTTCTCGGAAAATGAATAGTTATTGTATGTTCTGTCTGGCCGTATCGTCCGCCTTTATAAGGCGCACCCATTGAATTTGTAAGAATGTAGTTTCTTTCGTTTCTCCATGCATGCTGCCTCTCAGTGGTAATAAATCTGTTGAAGTGAAGCCGTTTGCTTGATTTGCCGTCCGTTGTATCGTAAAAGACACAACGTAGGAAAGACGTTCTGGCCGAAACAACATATTAACAATATATTCATAAGTTTTTAAAGAAAGTGGATCGTGAGATTTGATCCTTCAAATGTTGCCATAATGATTGATTGTAACAAGAACTTCCCGTGCGGCTTTCATAGAGGCTGTTAGCTTCAATACTAAATAACGTTGCTGATGAAGGGCACACAAAACACCCAACAGACCAAATGAGAGTTCTCCTTTTGACGAAAAGCTTCTTCTGACTGGAAAGGAAAGGAAAGGATGGTTTACTGCGTTACACTTACCATGCGTGTAAATTACTGCCGCCGTTAGTTCACGGTTATGAGACTCACAATAGAACACATTTTTCTATGGGAAGCGTGCGGGTGGTCATCGGTTTTTCCGTTCTGTCGCCTAAACGGTAAAAGATACCACTTTGGCGTCTATGGACGAAAGTTAGAGTATGAATTGATTAAACAAAAACATTTTTTTTTGAAAATTGTTCATGATACAGACAATAGTTTTTTCGCTATTTTTCCGACAATTTTCTCCATGGTGAAAAATTTTCCGAGAAATGTTTATCTTTTTATATTTTTAATAGATTGCTCAAAAATTTCCTTTCGATTTCACTAAAAAACTTTTGTTCTACGATGCATAGTTCAGGAGATATGAATTTTCAAAGTTTGAGGTATATAGAAAAATCGTGAAAATTCATCTAGAGTTTTCCGGGAAAATAGGCCACTATTTTTTTTTGAATTTCACTTTTGGTCATGTATCCACGAGCTCTACCTCTGGTGAAAATTTCATGCAAATCGGAGAACCTCCGGCCCAAATTGTCCGATAATAAAAAAAAATCCCACCTCACATTGATTTCAGGGTAAAAAAGCTCGGTCAATGCCGACGAACTTTTGGTAAAACTTGGGACCTCAAACCTAAAAGTGTATTATATGTATTTACTTAACAGTTGCTCAACCAATATTGGTATTTGGATGTCTTGTGTGCACAGAAAAAATATTTAATTTTCAATGTGATGTAAACTGAAATCTACTGTAAAAATAAATCAAATTCGTGTGTTATTACAGCATCATGTAAATTTAAATAAATATACATTCAATTTTCATCTAAAAATGGTTGAAAATTATATGATCGTGTAAATTTAAAGTGAATTCAATTGAAAAATAATGGATTGGTCGTTGAAATTTACGTTTATTTTGATGTTCCAAATATGTGCATGAAAATAAACTTAAATTTACAACATATTTTTAGCTGTGTGGTGGCAAAAAAGCGAAGTGAGAAAAATCCAATCCAAATTGGGCCATCTCCAAAGGATGTGCTTGATGACGATGTCTGGTGCATTCTCTACGACTCCCACAGCAGCGCTCGAGGCTTTTCTCGTCGTTGCGCCACTACACATACATCTTAACTAAGCAGCACTTTGTTGCTTACCGTTTATAGGTACAGGATCTACTGAAAAAAAAATCAGTGAATCGAAGATCTACACACACTTCGTTGTTCCACTTTTGGTGAATTGGGACAAAACTGTCCTTGCTCCAAGTGATCTCACAATTGCTTGACACTTTCCTTACAGGGCACTTATCGCAAAATTCCGTTCCTTGGATGTGGCGCTCTGCACCACACACGAGCCCGCCGCTTTCGGTTAAACAGCTCGAGCTTCAAGAGCGCTACATCCAAGGAACGGTGACGCATGGAGGTGTGATGTGATGAAATGTGATGGTCTGGGGGTGTTTTTCATGGAGCGGAGTAGAAAGCCTCGTGAAAATCGACGGAATAATGAAGGCAGATTCCTACATCAACATCTTGCGGGAAAATCTGGAGGTTTCGCTGATCCAGACGGGCCTTGAAGAGAAATTCATATTTCCTTAGAACAACGACCAAGAAGACCAAGTCTTTCTTCCGGTCTTGTCGGATTAAACCGCTGGAATGACCTCCACAAAGCCCAGACCTCAACCCCATCGAGAATTTGTGGGCGAATCTCGATGCCAGGGTTGACAAAACTGGTGTTACCAACAAAAAAAAAATTATTTTGAGGCCTTGGATCGTGCCTGGCAAGAACTAGAACCATAACATCTACAAAACCTGGTGAAAAGCATGCCGAAGCGCCTCCAACAAGTCCTTAAGGCCAAAAGAGGACACATTAACTATTAAATTGCTTTTTATTTTTCTTAAATCATCTTTTCTGGGGCCAAGAAGGAAGTGGGCACTTTATTTTGTCACTATTCTTTTTTCAATAAAATTGATTTTCTTTTTCTTTGAGTAAAATTCTTTTTTTTATCAAATTTCCGTAAGTGCAACTTTAAAAGAATATAAAAAAGAAAATATCAAAAAAGATTTAAGTGTGTTAACTTTAATTTGAACCAAATCAATGAGAGAAATTCGAAAACTGGTAAGGTGGGCACTTTATTTTGCCTATCAGTGTAGTAAAAACTCAAATTTGATAAGAAGAGTTATTCAATCTGACGGATAGGAGAAGAGTTATTCATGAGTTTGTTTGCAATTATTTTGCTTCATATGGAATTAAAAACAAACATCTACAAAAATATTAAACAAAATTAGTTTAAAAGGGATTTGTTTCTTTGGCAAACATACTTCATTAAGGTTTTAAGAATAAGTTTTCTTTATGGGATGATACGTTTGTAATTACAATACAGTATTAACGTTTTTGGAACATTTTTTTCTCCATAGTAATTTCCATATAAACCTACATTGTCTTTGGGCCACGTTTAACCCGTAGGTTACGGGGCTGACAACCAAAATTCAAATTGCTCGTATTCAAGCATAACTCCATATTTTTCAATGAAATTTTGAGGATTGCTTCACTAATAGTTGTAGTTTCATGAGTGAAGGGAAAGTATAGATTCAAAGTATTGTGGACAAAGTTATTCCAGAACATCTCTGGGTCAGGTAGGGTAAAAATCACATAAACTTCCTTTTAGAACTCATTTATCATTAGGAAACGAAATGTTTTCATACAAAAAGTGAATAGACCCGTTATTTGTAATAAGTTACGATATAGCAGGATATTAAGAAAAAATAAAATTAACCTAGAACAATGCTAAGGCCTCCAAAACATTCTGAAGTTTTAACCATAATCTACACAGGTTCATAAATTATTTTGAGCGAGTGATGTCCTCGTTTAGTGGTTTACAGCACTCATTTAGCCTTAACAGAAGTGTTCACAAATTTTGACAAGATATTGGATATTGGAAGTCATCCAAATCAACTTGGAGTTCAGGTCATTTTGATCTATCAAATCTACAACAGTTTCTTCTTCTTCTTGGTATTACGTCCTCACTGGGACAGAGCCTGCTTCTCAGCGTAGTGTTCTTATGAGCACTTCCACAGTTGTTAACTGAGAGCTTTCTTTGCCAAAGTTGCCATTTTCGCATTCGTATCTCGTGTGGCAGGTACGATGATACTCTATGCCCAGGGAAGTCAAGGAAATTTCCATTACGAAAAGATCCTGGACCGACCGGGATTCGAACCCAGACACCTTCAGCATGGCTTTGCTTTGTAGCCGCGGACTCTAACCACTCGGCTAAGGAAGGCCCCAAAATCTACAACAGTTTATACTCACCCAATTCCCGTAAAACTTTCTCGTTCCTATCCATAAAGCTTCATATGACCCGGAAAGTGTACTGCTATGAATTTTGATAATTTGAAGGTCTTCAGAACATACTGTAGTTATGGGCATCAATTTCTATATACAGCTTGACTTATTATTCAAACCAAATGTTTTCAATGTATCCATACTTGGTCGCAAATCTCCGTTAGAGTTAAAAAAAAATGTTTCAGACGTGTTCACAAATTTTGACAAGATATTGAATATTAGAAGTCATCCAAATCAACCTGGAGTTCAAGTCTTTTTGATCTATCAAATCTACTACAGTTTATACTCACCCAATTCCCGTGAATCTTTCTCGTTCCTATCCATAAAGCTTCATATGACTCGGAAAGTGTACTGCTATGAATACCGTTTTGTCTCAAATTCCGAACAGACTCATATTCCGAACACCCACTTTTTGTATGACGATTTGGTTGAAATGTTTCACTGAAATATGTCATCAAACCACTAGGAAATGGCAGTCAATTGCAATTCATTTTAAACATATACCAATCTGTTTTAGACCTCGGGAATAGTGATGATTCTCTAGTTCTAGGCTAGTAAAACCAGCTGAGATAAATTTATTTGCGTAAATATTAATTTGAATACGATTTAATCGTGCTGTTCGGAATTTGAATCAAAGTGTTCGGAATATGAGACAGACTGAACACAGTGTTTGGCATTTGAATCAAAATGTTGTTCCATACTTTTACATAAAAACAATACTAAACACGTTAAAATAAACATTTTTACCGGCACATCCAACAGCTAACAATGAGACTTTACGAATGAATCGAAATTTTCACAGATATCATCTTATTCATGACCATGAGATGCATTTGAAGTCACGCCTTAAGTGTTCAGAATATGAGTCAAAACGGTATTGATAATCTGAAGGTCTTCAGAACATACTGAAGTTATGGGCATCAATTGCTATATGCAGCTTGACTTATTATTCAAACAAAATGTTTTCAATATATCCATACTTGATCGCAAATCTCCGTTAGAGTTAAACAAAATTGTTTAAGACGTGTTCACAAATTTTAACAAGATATTGGATATTGGAAGTTATCCAAATCAACCTGGAGTTCAAGTCTTTTTGATCTATCCAATCTACTACAGTTTATACTCACCCAATTCCCGTGAAACTTTCTCGTTCCTATCCATAAAGCTTTATATGACTCGCAAAGTGTACTGCTATGAATATTGAACATTTCAAGGTCTTCAGAACATACTGAAGTTGTGGACATTGATTTCTATATACAGCTTAACTTATTATTCGAACAAAATGTTTATAATATATCCATATTAGATCACAAATCTCCGTTAAAGTTAAAAAAAAGTTTCTGGTATTGTTTTACACTTGTTAAAAACATTTATTATAACTTCTCAAGACGGGGTCCGCGGACCACCGACTAAGTAAAAAGCACGCTGAAACAAACCCCTCACAGCGAGCCGTTTTTTCGCCGTTAACAAGGTTGAGAAACAGTGCTCTAGAGACATCTGCAAAGCTTTTGAAATGACATATGGACATTCAAGGGTACTGAGCACCTCCACTAATTTCAACAATGTCTCTTGCAAAGTGTATTAAATTATTTTCATGAGTTTTTGGAATCACTGAGCATGTAGTTAGTTGGAAATTTTTACGAGTGTTAAGACGCGTTTACAGGAATCAAATCAATTATGTAGATGATGATGGTCATGATGATGATGATGATGATGAACTACACGCTATGAAGTAAACCATCGAAAATCACACATTTTGCCTTACGAAAGGTGGAACGATTATTGCAATACGAACGCTTTATGTATCGTTCGTATACATCATTAACTGTGCTAATCTTGTCAAAATTTGTGAACACGTCTGAAACATTTTTTTTTTAACTCTAACGGAGATTTGCGATCAAGTATGGATATATTGAAAACATTTTGTTTGAATAATAAGTCAAGCTGCATAAAGAAATTGATGCCCATAACTTCAGTATGTTCTGAAGGCCTTCAGATTATCAATATTCATAGCAGTACACTTTCCGAGTCATATAAAGCTTTATGGATAGGAACGAGAAGGTTTCACGGGAATTGGGTGAGTATAAACTGTAGTAGATTTGATAGATCAAAAAGACTTGAACTCCAGGTTGATTTGGATGACCTCAAATATCCAATATCTTGTCAAAATTTGTGAAAACGTCTGAAACATTTTTTTTAACTCTAACGGAGATTTGCGATCAAGTATCGATATATTGAAAACATTTTGTTTGAATAATAAGTCAAGCTGCATATAGAAATTGATGCCCATAACTTCAGTATGTTCTGAAGGCCTTCAGATTATCAATATTCATAGCAGTACACTTTCCGAGTCATATAAAGCTTTATGGATAGGAACGAGAAAGTTTTACGGGAATTGGGTGAGTATGAACTGTAGTAGATTTAATAGATCAAAATGACCTGAATTCCAGGTTGATTTGGATGACTTCTAATATCCAATATCTTGTCAAAATTTGTGAACACGTCTGTTAAGGCTAAATGAGTGCTGTAAACCACTAAACGTGGACATCACTCGCTTAAAATAATTTATGAACCTGTGTAGATTATGGTCAAAATTTCAGAATGTTTTGGAGGCCTTAGCATTGTTCTAGGTTAATTTTATTTTTTCTTAATATCCTGCTGCATCGTAACTTATTACAAATAACGGGTCTATTCACTTTTTGTATGAAAACATTTCGTTTCCTAATGATAAATGAGTTCTAAAAGGAAGTTTATGTGATTTTTACCCTACCTGACCCAGAGATGTTCTGGAATAACTTTGTCCACAATACTCTGAATCTATACTTTTTCCTCACTCATGAAACTACAACTATTAGTGAAGCAATCCTCAAAATTTCACTGAAAAACATGGAGTTATGCTCAAATACGAGCAATTTGAATTTTGGTTGTCAGCCCCGTAGCCTACGGGTTAAATCACCACCAAAATACTGAAAATTTCACAGAACACTATTTTTATTATATGGTAAGGAGGAATGTGGCTCTAGAGCCGGCCTTCTGATACCTGATTCCTAATACCATTCATAAGCCCCCACAGGTGATAGAATTCAAATGTTATAGCATAAAAATTGCTCGTTCGCTCGTTCGCTGATTTCATATTTAGAAAACATTTTTCTTGATTGTTGAGCTAAAATACTGAGTATTAGCCGTTCCGTAGATTTTTGCCACTTAAAGCATGATGTGTAACATTTTTAGGTAAAGGCACTAAAGATAAAACAATAACAACATCGAAGGCTGTGAATTTTACGAACTCAGCAAATAAGATTTCAAAGCTACAGAAGAATAACTTATTTTACAAACAGTCCATAAAGGATCATTTTACTCCGACGAATGCATTCATCACCACGGTGCCCCATATCTACAGGATCATATCGAGCAGTAACATCCAACATGCCAACTAGGCTTAGCTATTGCGATAGCAGCAGCCAGCGCAACGTCTGGTGGCCTAGGGCATACAACATGTGTGAAGGATGCGACGTCGTCAAAGCTCCCTGTGGTGTGTAATTTAATTATTGCGGTTTTGGAAATGGAGCTGTTGGGACCACTACTGGGACAATTTCCAGTGTTCAATGCTGGGGTGCAACTGGGACGGACATATGTTGGCTGGATGGAGAAACGGAGCGCTCGGGTTGGAGATTGTGTTGGTTTTGAAGCTCTATGTGGGAGAGCTTGGATGATCTAATCAAATTTAAATTCAATATTAATTAAAAATTACATCATAAACTCTGCCAACATCAACTTTTGCTAATGACATTAGAAAGCTGAAGTAAAATTGAATTTAGAATTACTTGATATCGTGGAAAGGTGTCATGCCGATAATTTACATTCATTCAAAACGTGAAGTAAAAAGCAAAGGTTTCCCGAATGATTCACCTTTTTATCATTAATTTTAAATCTTTATCTCGCTAGAGTAACCTTGGGCCACGACCGTCAAACGGACGCCAACCGACTCATTATCCTCGAACATTGCTCATCTCCCTGGCCCATCTAAGCAATAACCCGTTTTCTACTTCATTGTAATTCAAACGACCCCGTTGCAAAAACACATAAAATTAATCCACACGACTGGAGTTAATGTAAATGAAAGGGAAATTTCCGTTTCTATTCAGGCTCTCAATTATTTATTGGGGTTTAATGAGGATGCATATTTGTCTGCTATTGATCGTGTTTCTGAGAAATATCATCCAGTATAACAACACAAATCTCCTAATTAGTCTTTCTTGTTGTGACCATCCAGCTATTGGATAACGATCCGGAGTAATGACGTAAAACGTGCCTAACGCGACTCATCCGGCAATTGTTCGGTTTAATTAAAGGGCAAAAGTTCTGATTCGTCGTTCACAATAAGGAAGAATGTACGTTAGGGTGCGGTTAATTTGTCCAAAGCTCTTGAAACCAAAAGTTCATGGGCTTTTATGAACTAAACTCACATAAAATGAGAAATTCTACAGCTTCAGATGAAACTGTTGAGATTGTGGCGCAAGCACTTTTCATGGTGGCATGACTTTCAGTAAAGTTCACAAAACTTTTTCTTAACTAATAATGTTGAATATTTCATTACTATTCCTATTGAAATTTATTTAATATAAAGTTTGTGGAGCATAACATTTGTGTGAACCTATAACAAATATACAAACTCCGAAAAAAATCACGTGATTTTACGTCTTTTGGATGCACATAAAAGAAGCGAGCCGAATGACGTGAATTTATGTCACATTTCAAATACCATAGCGTCTGATCCGGGAAATGCCCTATAATCGGCTTCTTTTTCGTGTCCTTTAACGTGTAAAATTACATTTTTTGTTCAATACATCTTCAAGGACACATTTTTGTGTCGTTTTATCATTTACATCATGTGCCATTCAGTCATACTATGAATTATGTCCACAGTAACTTCCATTATTTTTGAGAGTGTAAATTAAATGTAATTTTCTCAAAATTTATCTTCACTCCACTACAAAAATATTTTTTTTTTTATCATTATTTCTATAATACCTAACAGATATTAAATAGTTTCACATGTTTTTGAAGATAAACTCCGTAATTGATCGGAACTAGTAAGAATTGCAATTTGATTCAAATGAATAAGGAATGGGACTTTCCGCTTACTTTCGAAGTACATATTTTTGCAGCTCTCAATTATTGAACGATAACGGCGTCAGTCAAGTCTTCACAATCAGTTGGGATGGGGAAGGAATGTTAGTGTGTAATAATTATGGATTCTAGTTCTCGGTCACTAGAATACCTCTGCATCGCGGAAAAGGTGTTGATTAGGGATCGTTCAAATATTACATAACGCAACAGGGGGTAGGAGAGGGTCTTCCGTAGTGTTACGGTCCATACAAAAGTTTTAAATATTCCATACAAAACCTGTTACGTGGGGGAGGGAGGGGGTCTTAAGCCTACATATTTTGCGTTACGTAATATTTGAATCATCCCTTAGTGAGGGAGGAAAATCAGGGTGGGTGTACGGCTGTCAACTACAAACAAAGCTCGCCTAACAATCATCTCTCGCGCGGGCCGGCCCAAACAGCATCATCTCTCACGCGGGCCGACCCAAACAGCACAGGTCAAAGCGCGGGCCATGCCAGCCAGCAGATGCTGATGCATTTCAACACTCAAACAGCGGGATGTCTAGCAGCGATGTGAGCCAAACGAATACACCCACAAAACATGAACGGTAGGCGCACCTCGTTGCGTATACCCCCCCTGAGAAAAATAAACTGGGAGTCACCTTTGGTCTGTGATGCGATCCATGGATAAGGAAAAAAGTATGACTCTTACTTAAAATTTATTTTCTATCTCGCGGTGAAAATTTGGGAAATCATAAAAAAAAGTTGACTTTCAAAATATCAAACTATTCAAAGAATTGTTTAGGTTATGATGAAAGGAAAAAGGTTTGTTTATAGGGGGGAGATCCCCCAGTAAGTGTTGTAAGATTTTGAGTTGTCAATCATGCAATTCAGCAGTCAAAAATTCATGGATGAGTTGGCTCACGTTTTTGACTCATTGTCTCGCATTTCCACAGTTTACTCACACACGGCAATAATTTCTTGTTGGTCTGATTAAATTGTAGCAATCCTTTCTAACGTAAACAACAACATTCGGGTTTCAGGCGTTTTTAACCAACTTTGCGACTTAATCATTTTTTACGGTTTGAGTTGATTGAGTGATTTTGCATCAAAATCTCAAGCGTGAAATTTGCAAAGCAGATCTATAATGAGTTTGCTCTTACGGGAGAGCGTATTGATTGAAATTTGAGTGTGAGTCTTTCAACACTGCCCCCAGTATCGGAAAGTTAAGCCACTAAATTCATAATTAAAAAATATTGCTTTTATGTGATCCTGTTATCCATTTATAGTAAAAATTAACAGTTTTGTGTAGAACAAAAATAAATTTGAAAAAAAAAATTAATATGAATCTTAACATCATCTTTTTATGATGTATTTTAGCACCAAATTGGCCTATCATTATTATTATTATTATTATTATTCTTATTAACGAGATTTGCAGCCCGAGGCTGGCTCATCTCGGTAACTGGCCTATCATAAAATGCGGCTCCCAACACCCGAGACAATCTGGAAACGACTCAATTTCTGTGAATTTGTTCATCATCGAATGTTTTTACTCCAGGAATAGTATTTCATTTGCAACATTTACAAAAACAATTTGAATTCTACTCAGCTTGCAAGATGTCCATTAAAAACCTATTTCATATATGATGAAAAATAACACATTTTACGATTTTGTTCTGAATGTTCATTCTTCTTATTTCTATTGCATTTTTGGAACCATGATCGACAGAATCTACGACAGAAAATTAATCTATTTTGAGACACTAGTGCAAAATTACAAAGATATCATAACAAATCAAGCTGTCCAAAACTGTGGGTTAGGATTGATGCTTGGCCAAAACTAAGGTTTGTCCACATTTAGTTTGAATATGGTACACAATACATTCATACGTTAAAATTAATACTATGTTCGATCATGCTTGGGTGATGCAAACTATTTTGCCATTTTCAAAATAATTATTGTTAAGGCTCAAACTTAAGGCGAAACGTCAACTTTTTAACGCTTTTCAAACATCTTTTTCTTAAAAAAGGCATGTATAGTTCAAGGATGTGTTATTCTACGCAAACATTACTCTCCATAATAGCTTTCTCTTTCTTTAATACTCCATCCTGATTGTATCATGAGTAAGTCAAGAAAACTCTGGTCGAGCAAAGATCGTAGCAAGCCGAGCGTGCTGGCGGTTGAGTTTAGAATTTTCTGTCACGTTTGCTTAGGTTTCGCGTTGTTTATTCGGCTGGCGAAAAATAGAGTCGGCTGACGGTGCAACGCCACTTGTTTTAGTTTTACAAATGATAATTTTGTGGTATTTTGCGGGCTTGATTTTCACATGATTCACAGTAGTTTGGCCGACATTACGTCACACGGATTTTTTGTTTGCTTGTGATCAGTGTTATTTCAAGGTCTTCGTGCAATGCAATTCTGTTTGGAAGAGAAAAGTATTTTAATGGCCAAAAATTCCAAGTACAAAGGTATCGACCGTGATGATTTTATTTTGAAATTGTTTATCGGCATATCGGTCTATTTTGCTCGAAGTAAGAGGGAGCATGGAGAAGAAAGCAATGAATACTGGATGGATAGGTACCGTAAGGGAACGGCTCACCAGGCTGTCTTGGTAGTGTCATTCTCAAAACACACCCAAGCCGTTCCCATAGGGGACGTTAGCCACAAGGAAGTGACGTTTCAAGTAATACTGTTTCATATGGTATGCCCTCTTCAACATCTAATCCAATTTCTCTCGCCGTTCCCTTACGGTACCTATCCATCCAGTATTCATTGCTTTCTTCTCCATGCTCCCTCTTACTTCGAGCAAAATAGACCGATATGCCGATAAACAATTTCAAAAAAAAATTCCAAAAACGAAATTTTTAGGAAAAATAATACTTCGAAACATGCTTTATCGTGTAACGTAGGGGAATTAGGGGCATAATGGACACGTTAAGCAAATGTTCGTTTTAAGACCCTTAAATTGCATTGTTTTTAATTTACCCCCGGCTAGTTTTCAAGTTTGATGTTAGTACGACGTGCCACATTCATTCATAGTGATAAAAATCATATCATATGTCAGAAAAGCGAGATAGAAAATTGGGTCGAAAACAAGGCTGGTAAAAAGGTATCGGGGCGAAATGAACACCTGTATGAAATTTAGTTATTCCAACATATTCAATGACTGTCAATCATTCCGATATGCAAAAGGACTCTCCCTCAATCATAATAGCTAAAAAGAACCTTTCTGGGTTCGTTACTTTGCTCAAAAATTAGATTCTTCCACGGTCTTGCTTATATGCCAATTTGAAACTGAGAAAAAAATTTAAGTCAAATTTTAAAGAACAATTGAAGCAAAAAATAAAATGTTTTACCGTCAAGCATTCCAAATGCATTACAGATTTCATGCAGTGAATGAACTTTTGATGAAATATGTGTATTATCAGATATTGAGAGGGTGTCCATTTCGCCCCGTATGTTCATTATGCCCCTAATCCCCCTATATTGTATAAATGATTTAGTGAAGTAGTCAAGATGGGAGCTGATTATGACACCAGCCAGTTCTCTGCGCTAAAAGGGTCATTTTGGCGAAGGAATCAAAGGTATATCTGGTGGAACAATTCGAATGCTTCGAAAAAATGAAAAGTGAAGAATACTCGTCAGAACTTGCATAAGTCAGAAAGTTTGTCAGTGTTCATTGCTAGAGGAGCGACAGATTACAGAAGAGTTTCGAAAAAGAAATTTGGTGAGTTAGAACAAACTCACCAAATTTCTTTTTCGAAATTCTTCTGTAATCTGTCGCTCCTCTAGCAATGAACACTGACAAACTTTCTGACTTATGCATGTTCTGACGAGAACAGATCAGCAGCGCATGATCATAATGCGTAAATATTAAACATTTGTGGGCCAGAACGCCTACCGAACGTAGAGTTCTCTGCACCTTTCTTAAGTAGGTGTTCAATCAATCATCCTTTCTCATTCCCAGCTTTCGCAAGGACGTGGCTAGGACAGATATCGACTATTGGAGGATGCGTCAATCTTGTCTAAAAGTTTCTGACTTTGGTAACAAACGGGAAGGAGGCAACCCTCATACAATGGTCTAGGACTGTACCACCTATGAAACTGTGCGAAATGCTTAATGCTAATGCTAATCTTCTTCTTTCTTCTTTCTGGCGTTACGTCCCCACTGGGACAGAGCCTGCTTCTCAGCTTATTATGAGCACTTCCACAGTTGTTAACTAAGAGCTTACTATGCCGATGACCATTTTTGCATGCGTATATCGTGTGGCAGGTACGAAGATACTCTATGCCCTGGGAAGTTGAGAAAATTTCCAACCCGAAAAGATCCTCGACCGGTGGGATTCGAACCCACGACCCTCAGCTTGGTCTTGCTGAATAGCTGCGCGTTTACCGCTACGGCTATCTGGGCCCCCAGATGCTAATGCTAATACATCATACTAATTGGATCATGACTTGTCAATTTTCCCTCTATTCTTTGTATTCGGTGCTGTCCCCCTATTAAAATTAAGTAAAACGGGAATAATGGTTCATGCCGACACTTGTAGTGACGAACCATCCGTAGTTTGTATGAATATTCCATAAAAGTAACGTTGTCACGATAAAAAATATCATGAACATGAAACGAGCTCACCATTTGATAATCTACGAATATCTTATCCCACTCACACAACGTGAACCGGACATGATTGATCTTGACTCCGTCGCTCGCTCCACCGGAGCATGCAACAGAGTCAGAAGTCCACACACTACTCACAGATTAGAAAAAGCACGAAATGAAACAAAATTTTCACTAAAGCGATGTGAAGAACGAATTCGCTTTGGAATTTACGATGCGCACTGCTCAGCAAACACGAAAACCGAGAGGAACAATCTACTACGGATGGTGACGCACAAAACGAACTCACTTGCTTGGGTTTCCAAAGCGCACTCATACAATCCCTTTGATTTAATTATTCAACATAAACATTGTTTTAAAACGCCAGGAACCTGAGTTCGAATACCACCCCTATTGACAATTGGACACACTAAAAATAATCTTAAAGCATTTCCAATGATATCCTATTGAACTACCTGAGCAGAGTATTTTAGTATTTGTTCAGAAAGAGTTTCGTGGAGAACCTGAAAAAGTATTCGACATTTTCAAAGTATTTTGATGGAATCCCTCAACGATTGTCAAATTATTCACAATAATAAAATAACGAAAATTTGCCAGATTTTTTTTTTGTAGAAATCTTGGAGCTGTTTCTTGCTGCGTTACTGAGAAAGACTCACCTCTCAGACTGCCTAATTCCCATAATTTATCTTAAAAAATTAAATACTTAATATACAAAGAATCTACAATCTCCTAAGGACTTTCCGTAAAGGAATTGCATCAAAATTATATCTCATAATGTTGACAAAAAATTAATGAAACCCAAAAATATGTATATTAAGAAAGGTATTTTCAAATGTTTAAGTAAAAATATGTATTTATAATATAAATTTCATTTAAGCATTTCAGGTGAGCAAATATTTGACTCTATCTATTATATGTCACTAATTTTAACACTTTTCCGATCTTGGCTACAAAACATTCCGAATAGAGTTTCCAATTTTCCCATAATTCGACTTTTTGGAAATAGAATTGTCATTGTTCCCCGGCAATTCTCATAAAAGTGAAGATATTGCAAAGGAGATTGGGCTAAAATGTATGGAGTTTGGTCCCGGAATGTACACAGATGACCCATACATCATTTGAAAGATCTAAATAAAACCAGAAAAGGTTGGTATTGGGCCAAACATATTTGTTGCGGGAGAAAAAAGTTATGTTATGGAACACCTGAATTGCGCAGTAAAAGAAGATCTAGGTAGCAGGAGGAAAGGCTTTATCGGTACGGCGGATGATAGAGACGTGCCAACTCCCATAATAAGTGCAGTTAAGGATGCTTACAAATAGCTCAAGAACAATATAGCAACTGGGAAGAATGGTATTTGTAGTAGGCGATAGTAGGCCTTGACTTAGTACCGTCGTTGGGGGTGACAATGGGTCAAAAACGGATATGTGCGATTTATTTTTTGAATAACTATCGCAATTTAACTCCAATAAACTTCAAATTTGGTGTGTATGTACTTTGATGGTACATTAACAAAAGTTCAAAAAATTAAAGACAAATATTTATTCACAGCGGCACCACAAGTGAATGAAAAATGACCCAATCTCACCCCATAGAGGGGGTGACATTGGGTCACTGTAATTGAAATAACTTGTTTTTGAGAATATGATTTCAAAACCATTCACAACTGAAAAATATTGATAAAAAACGATGCAAACAAGACAAAAAGATCTTCTTCTTCTTTCTGGCGTTACGTCCCAACTGGGACAGAGCCTGCTTCTCAGATTAGTGTTCTTATGAGCACTTCCACAGTTATTAACTGAGAGCTTTCTTTGCCAATTGACCATTTTTGCATGTGTATATCGTGTGGCAGGTACGAAGATACTCTATGCCCTGGGAATCGAGAAAATTTCCTTTACGAAAAGATCCTCGACCAGTGGGATTCGAACCCACGACCCTCAGCATGGTCATACTGAATAGCTGCGCGTTTACCGCTACGGCTATCTGGGGCCCAAAGACAAAAAGATATCTAAGATGTTTCACAAGTATGATAAACCCACTTAAATGAAAGATCATACTGAAAATTCAAGAGCTATGAGAAAAAATATGTAAACCCAACATTCATCGTCAAGTTTACATAAATTTTCTTGGTTTTTCCCTCAAATTGTCTTCAAAGTTTCATCCCCATTGCTATAAAGCCCATTCAGTTTCCCCAAAGGTGTACTGAAACAGTGATTATTTTAAACCTTCGCAAATAGTTAAATTTCGGTGCGACATTCCACGATCAATAAATTTCAGGCAAAAGTTGACGTCATAATCCCAGTATTTCAGCGATCCAACTCATTTGTACTTCGGTGAGATGTTTATATAATATGAAAACACTGATAAATAATTAAATTTAGAAAAAAAACACCCTTTTGATAAAAATTTACGATGTTGCTGAGCACGAAACACAGTTGCTGGTTTGAGAAATTGTCAAAATGCGTTGTATTGTTATTCAATGCACGGAATACTCAAGTAGACTTGTTTGATGTTTCAGAGATGCTGTATTTAGAAAGAATAAACACATCTTAATGAAAAAAGAGAACACCCGGCACCGTAAAATGTCAAAAAAGTGGACTTGGAATTTAATTTACTATCGTTCTTGCTTGACCCAATCTCACCCCCATTTTCAATGTTTTAGACATCGTACCGAGAAAAATGATTTTTTGTGGGAAAATCAAATAGATTCCGGAAAATACCTGTGATGTGTAATGAAAAGGCTTTCAACATTCTACTAATACAACGATAGAGGCTAGAGTACATGCGTGATACTTTGTACAGGAGAAATTTAATGTTGTAAATTTTATCTAGTTTCAACATGCAAGTTCATTGATGTAGTACACAGAAACTACTATTTCTAAAAATGTATATTGTTATGAATTAAGTGTAATAATATGTTCCTTAACATATGAATTATTAATTTTAGTAATATCAGCGTTATTAGCTGAATTATTTCACAAAACATATTTTTCCGTTTTGACCCGATCTCACCCCCTAGACCCATTGTCACCCCCATCGACGGTACTAAGAAAAAGAGTGACATTAGACTGGCTCATTATGTAATAAACGCTCAAACCTGAGAGACGTTCCTCTATTATTCACTACAAGTCAGAAGTGGGATACACCATGTTACTTCGAAGCCAGAAAACTTCGGCCGAACTGGAGAATATTATCGTAACGAGGTCCTGAACATTGGAGAATGAAGAGACACGGAATGATAACTTAGCTGAAAATGCCAATCCAATCATTTCCGGTGCAACCATTGCTGCTGATGTTTTGTCGGATGAGACGAGAAATGTAAGGAGTTCACTTCAAGAAGGCGGATCATGTGCTGCAGGTATCGACGTCACGAACGCAATGAATGCTGCTGCTACCGCTGCCCCAACCAACTTTGATGTTGAATCGCATTGGAAATGGAGGTGGAGACTACGTCTGTAATGACCTTAATTTGAATCAAGGTATGTCAGTTCAAGGCCTACTATCGCCTACTACAGCAGCTTACACTCCGGAAGCAAATGGTCAAGTTGAGCGGATGAATAAAACACTAACTCCTATGCTTGCAAAGTTGTGTCATAAAACATCTAAAAATTGGAATGAATTATTGCCAAAAGTTGAGTTTGTATTTAACAATTCTTTTAATAGGTCAATCGGTAATTTACCTAGCGTTTTGTTGCTTGGAGTTCCACAAAATAATTTAAATATTGAAAGTTATAATATATCTAATTTTGTTGCAAACAGACAAGAATTAACTGAACCAACTAATATTTTGGATTCTCGTGAAAATGCTCGTAGACAAAATCTAAAACATCAACTCTATAATAAAAAGAATGTTGATCGTAAGAGAAATAAGAGCATGATTTATAAAGAAGGCGAAAGGTGAAGGTGAAAAACATAAATTAGCTCCAAAATATAAAGGTCCGTATGAAATTCATAAAGTTTTGCCAAATGACAGGTACGTTGTGACTAACATAGATGGGTTCCAAATTGCAAATATACCATTCAACTCGGTGTGCTCACCTCAAAATATGAAGAAATGGATGAATGATCATATATCTTACGAGAGTGAGATCGATGAGGACATCGATAGTGTCAGGATGCCCGAGATGTAGTAGGCCTTGACTTAGGCCTAAGAAAAAGAGTGATATTAGACTGGCTCATTATGCAATAAACGCTCAAACCTGAAAGACGTCCCTCTATTATTCGCTACAGAATTGAAGCGCACCTTATTTAAATGGAAACAACTGCAGCAGACAAATTCAGAGACGTATCATTGCCGGAAGTCGTGCTTACTACGGGCTTCACAAGACCTTGAAATCTGATAAACTTCATCTCCGTACTAAGTGTACCATGTACAAAACGCCAATAAGAACGATAGTCCTCTACGGCATGAGACATGGACAATGTTCGAAGAGGACCTGCAAGCGCTAGGAGTTTTTGAACGACGTGTGCATAGGACGATCTTTGGCAGGGTATATAAGAACGCGCGATCCACGAGCTTGCGCAACTCTACGGTGAACCCAGTATCCTGAAAGTCGCCAAAGCTGGAAGAGAACGCCCCGCCTCGTGCCCCACGTTGTGTGAATGCCGGACAATAATCGCACAAAAATGGTGTTCACCTCGAATCCGACCGGTTCAAGACGAAGAAGGGCGCAACGAGCTAGGTGTTTTGACCAAGTGGAGCAGGATCTTAAAAGTGTGGAAAAATCGAGTTGATGGAGGCTAGCATTCATGGACTGAGTTTATTGGCGTAACATTTTGACGAGGGTCATGTTTTAAAGGATTCAGCGTCATCAACAGTATGTAAGTAGAAGGAAATCTTGTTTGAGAACTTCCGAAAAATAGGCCTCACCCTAATGTACAAACAACAGAACAACCACAAACCACCTCGTTTCCATTTTCCGGCGCGTAAGCAGCTTGTTGTAGTTGGCTGCTTGATTGGTTTAGTTTTGACTGAGTGGAAAGCCTCAGCTGCAAACGGAAAGCCACCGACGAAGCTTCGGAGCAGGATTTGTGAAATATTGTCTGCTTCGAAACACAGTTTTATACATCCTGATGACGGGGCGCTCTGGTGAGCTGCTGTTCGAGTTTTACGCCCTTGTTATCGATAGAGGCATCAACGGAAAGGGACGAAACTTTTACTTGTAACGCGTCGCTTCCTTTTAATTAGAGAGGCAGTCTCCCAGGAAATTCAATTTACTTCGACACATGGCTAGATGAATTTTGTGGGAAGGCTTCTTCCACATGAAGCGAGGGAGTTGATGACTTGGACACGTTATAAGTATAGGAAGATAATGGTGAAAGATGTTAACCGAAAGAACCTGCATATGAGTCATTTCATACGAAGTAACCACAAACTAGTATAAACGTGTAACACTTTCATCCCGGATTATAATCGAATTTGGCCCACACCTTCATTCATGCAAAAAGCCCAAATTTTATGCCAGTCTGCCAATCTTTTGGTCCATTAGACCATGGTGCTTGGGAGATTTCAAGATAATTTATCTGCTAGATAAGGGGGAATCCAAAAGTAGATTGAGATTGTACTTTTGAATTCCATCCTAATTGCATTATATTTTGACAGATACGCATATTTCGACTACCACATGTAGCCTTCTTCAGTATCAGTTACTCGTAGCCACTGAGCATAAGACCAATACAATTTAATATTTTATAGTCAATTTCGAAACCGTCTTACCGCATCGTAATCATCATTACTCTTACCTAGGGAAAACTTCTTTCGTGTCACATTGATGCATAATCATCATTCACTGACTTCCTGTTTTTGGAATCCTCTTTGTAAAATTGTGGTCGTCGCATCAGTATGCTATCACCTTTGGAAGCACTCTCTGGGTACCCGAGGAGGAAAGAATAACTCGTCAATAACTTATGCATACCATATTTTGGGTATCATACCAGAATTGAGGTTGAGTGTTCCAGTTTATCAATACCTTTCCATTTTAGTATTTATATATGGTTATTTTGATAAAATGTTTTAAAACAAATTTAAAAATACTTTGCATTGTTGGTATTTCGGCAGGCTATTGAGGACTGCTGAGGTATTGAGGTAGTATTGAAAAAATTTCACTTTTATATTGATAATTCCGCATTCAAGTATTATTTAGGTATTACATATACCTGATCCTAAGTCAGCTTTGGTATTTATAGGAATATTCAGTAGGTATTATTTGAGGTTTTACCTCTTATGGCAGAGCCTCTTCATACCTCATTCAGTGTTGTAGTATTGGACAATTATCTGGTTATGGAATGACCTCAATTTGGTATTCAGTAGTTTATTTTTCTTCTGCTCGGTGTACCCATTTTCTCGTTTGTCGTCTGTTATCATGGCAAGCCAAAGCTTCACCTTGCTACCCAACGTAGCACGAGCCCGTAGCATTTCCAAATGCAAACAAGGTTCACAAATTGCATTTGGATCCAGGGTGTTCTTGTTGTCCGTTTTTTTCAACCACGATACAATACCTCTTCTTCTGTCTGGCGTTCGCCAGAGCCCGCTTCTCTGCTTATTAATCTTGTGAGCAGTTTTATTGCCAATTGACCATTTTTGCACTTATGTATTGTGTGGTAATGGGATGGGATATGACCCACAACCATCAGCTTGGTCTTGCTAAATAGCTGCGCGTTTACCACTACTGCTGTCTGAGCCCCACAAGTAAATACCACTAGGTGTAATATGCTTTTCATTCCAAAACTACCGTCATCAGACTTCGCAGTAGGGCAAAATGGTCCAAAATGCCACTTTAAGGATTTGTGTCGTTTTCTCCTAATGAGATCCACATTTTAAAGCCATTCGAAGTCCTAACAGTAACTTTACATTATTTGCTAGCTACCACCATGAAAACATTTCCCAAATTTGAGTTTTTTTAACGGTTTTAAATCGTGTAGAAAAGTTGGTTGAAAAATGGGGGTGGTTCAAAATGACCAAATGGATGGGGTAGAATGCCATTTAGTATGGAGAACTACTAGTTAGCAACCATGTTTCTCCATGAGTTTGCTCTGTGGTATGGAAACGCTTATTCCTTTATGAAATCATCGGAAAACCTTAATGTTTAGGCAAAAAAGGGGAAAATGTTGAATTTCACCGGAAAATTGAGGAAAAATCTATAAGTTTATGTCCAAGGGTTGTGGCAGCAACTCTAAGCTAAACATATTTTAACTTCGTTTGGCAAGAATACAAATTGAAACGATCTAGGAATGATTTGATGACGTGGGCCATTGTCTTGGACCATGTTCCCCTAATTATTGTGGTATTTCGTTTAACGATCAGCATTTTTTGTCCTCTCACGCCAGGTAGTGTCTCGCTATAGGTGCCATCACGCCATCAATTTTCATTAAATACTTCATTTCTTCATGCAGGGTACGTTTTCTACTGAACACTCAAAACGTAGATATATAAAGCAAATTGAGCAACCTAATTGCTTGTCTCGTGGGGGAAAATACTTTCAGACAGAAGTTTCGTTCCAGCGACGGGGGCAAATAGAGGGAAATTCATTTTTCGCATGAGAGGTATGATACGTTTGAAGATGTAGGGGTTACTATCTTGGATTTGTGTCACGTCGTGGTTCGCTATGATATGTTCTTTTTCTCTACTAGGCATTACGTTCTCATTGACTGGGACAGAGCCTTCTTCACTGAAACCTTCATTAACGTCATTCCAATTACCGATTGTAACATAAATGGATTTTGCACCCATTAAGGGCTTTGCAGCATTCCTGTGATCTTCGATGGTCTTAGTTCAATGCTCCTGTTGGTTGTAGGTTCTTGATGGCTACAGCGTAATGCCTCGCCATTACTGAGCATATTGTAGAGTTCCACCTTCGTCGATCTTGGGTGGTACTTTTCTTGTTGCCCCGAACGTTAAGGGTTTCCGCCAGATTCTTTTCAACTGCTACAGCCAGTGTATCGTTGTCATCCCAGAAGTTGCCGACCTCAATCTGGTTTCCTGCTGAATATTATTTTCACAGTTCTATCTCTCCACATTCGCATAAAATGACGAGTCCACTGTAGTCTGCCGTAATTGACACGCTCAATAATATTCACATCTTCATACACTTGATATGATTCACGATTTATGCGTCTGAGCAACGCACCATTTTCTAGTTTCCCACCAAGTATTGTCCGTAGCGCTTTACAATCTAAAACATCGAAGGCTTTCCTGTCTGCTTCGTTCAACGTCCATGCTTCGTGCCCGTAGAGAGCCACTGGAAGAATCAATGTTTTATACAGGGCGTTATTGTCACATGTCACAAGTGTTCCATAGTAAACAAACTCTTCAACAACTTCAAACACATCTCCATTAATCACTACCTCAGTATTAACACCACTAGGTCCAACTCTATCTCTACCTGCAGCCATGTGCTTCGTTTTGGTAGAATTATTGGTGACACTTTTTCTCGTTGTCTCTATTTCTTTTCAGAGACACATAGGCTTTCTCCACTGAGATGGGATCGATTCCGAAAAGGTCGATATCGTCCGCATTGCTAAAAAGCATATGCAATCGTGTAATGATAGTGCTCCTAATAGCATAATGAAGAGCCAGTAAATTCGAAAGTGGGTCACCTGGCCTAACATCACAAACGAGTTTGACATCTCATATGCAATCAGAGTACTTGATTTCGTTGCACGTATCAGTCTAATTAGTTTCGCCTGAACACAATGTTCAGATATTATCTGCTACAGCTCTGAATCGTGCTCTGCCTTGAAATTAATAAACAACTGGTGGGTCTGCAAGTTATACTTCCGAAACTCAACTAAGATCATTCCCAACGTAAGCATCTGTTCCGTTGTCAAGTGACCCTCACGAAAACCAGCCTGGTACTCGCCGACGAGGGACTATTTGAGTGATCTCAGTTTTTTAAATAGGATGCGTAAAAATATTTTGTATGCCGAATTCAGTCGGGTAATCCCTTTGCAATTGGCACAGTTGTTCCCTTTACCCTGGTAAATTCGGCGTACAAAATACTGTCACGCATCCGGTTTACAGACTAAAACCGCTCAAGGAGTCCTTCGTCGGCGAATACCAGCATGGCTTAATCAACGTTCATCTAAGGTTATTTAAGTATTCATTTTAATATAGGCATTCAGATCTAAAAGTGTTATCAGTGACCTATCTGGTGTTGATTGTTAAGGTTTACATCCAAACAGGCTCAATAAAATATGTTGTTTTAAGTTTCGAGCTCAACTATTGCTTACAATTATCCGAAAACTCCTTTGAGTACAGATTTTCTAATCTATAGGCGCAACCAGCGGCACTAACTCGAACGCCATTACCCCGGATCCATAATGGAACAGCACATAAAGTTCCGCCATGTCAAATCCACCTTCCATTTCTCAATGTTACTCAATTTTTGTATGGTAATTCTGATAAGTCCAGAAAGAAATCCATATACAGTAGCATAAAATTTGCATGATGCTTTATGAGCTTCGAATTGGTTCATAATTCACTTGTAAAACTTATTGACGCTTGCTCCTGGGCAGGGCGTCAAGAAAGCCCGAGCAGTCGTCAGTTGTTTTCCCTCTCAGGTCGTTCGCCTATTATCTCTGAGTGCTTTTATATAGCCGAGCAAACGAGTGAAGCTGAAAGTGGATTGTTGCTGCTCAGTCAAGGATGACGGATCAATTGGTGAGCTCGTTTCATGCTACTATTTTAATCTATAAAATATGTATGACTGCACATTTAATCGTTACAACGGTGGGACGTAAACATGATTTTTCAACAAACTTTGAATGGTTCGTCACTGTGAGTGTTGACATAAACTCTGATTCATGAATTATTTAAGATTTTCAAAACACCTCTTTCTTTTACCTTTATTTTTGTAATTAAAAAAAACTTTGAGGGTTCTACACTACAAGTGTAGACTTGCGAAAAGTTCACTTTATTCAACAAACTTTGAATGGTTCGTCACCTCAAGTGTCGGCATAATTTTCCTCTGAATAGAAATTGTTCATATCAAATGAAAATATTATATTTACATACATATAAGCATGTTTATATCTCACGAATAATTATTTATCATGGTCTAATCGCTTATCAAAGTGAATCCTGTGACCCAACGATCCTCCCTATTGACAAACATCCATCCCAGTAACCTTTGTGGAGGTGCAGAGGCAAACACGGTCTCCAAATAGCAAAGGTTACACACTAACATTCCTTCCCCCAATCCAACCTGACTGCAAGGACGTGGCCGGTGCCGTTATTGACCATATATAAATAGAGGCACTGAATTATGCACACTGAAGAAGATTCTAGCCAATCCCAGCCGAACTTCTAGTTGATTCTTTGTGCATTTTCGCTGACTTCGGTCAATCACGGAATAGCAACCATTGATATGTGTAGTCAGTCTAAGCTAAGCTAAGCTAAGCTAAGCAGTGCGAGCTTGTGACAGTTTTCCTATTGGGCTAAGGAAACTGTCTAAATGGAAATTCTGAACGCTAACAATGGCTATGTTCTAATCTACGATTGAACCAATACGTGATGACAAACTAAATAGTACGCACCATCAATAAAGTATTGTCTAAACTATCAGGCACAATAATGATCCCATAAGGATTTACAGCATCTAACGAGAATGTTTTGCTGCTTTGAATCATCATATTTTAATCATGCTTAATCTACCGTATACATACAGTTATCTGCTACGCTCGAAGTTGCCCTACATAATCCATCGCTGTTGATACCCGTTGGGGGCCCCGTGATGTTGCGCTGACTGCATCTTCGATGTCACAAGCGATCGACCGGTTGCGTCGCGAGCTGCACTGCGACACGCCCTCACTCTCTCGCACCGAAGATGTTGCGTGACAAGTCCCAGCGCGACGTCTCTCTTCGGCGAGACGATATTGCACTTCTGCTTGCCACACAGATCAC
>NW_018735944.1:0-21535 GCF_002204515.2 Aedes aegypti
AAATAATTTTTTTTCTAAGTTTTCTATTTTTTCTATTTTTTTTGAAAAGTTGAGACCTTAAGCTTTCATTCCATAAAAAAAGATTGGAAATCGGTTGAGCTGTTCAAAAGTTATGATTTTTTTTAAACATTACAAATCTAATGCGCTGAGATCTACAGTGTGTGCCGATGAAAAATGACTGATTTTTTATTTTGAAAAATATATATATCTCAAAAACTAAAAAACATACATAGCTGAAAATTTGACAGTTTACGTAAAATTTTCTGAACTTTTAAGAAAAAATGAGAGCAGCAATAGCCCCTTTGGTCCCGAGGCCTTCAAAACACGAGAAAACGGAAACTATTGAGTTTTTTTTTATGTAAAAACAAAATTTTTGTGAAATTTTATATTTTTCCCGAAAAGTCAAATTTTTTAGCCTTCATTTTCACTATGTTTTTACCCATTTGTGTCTGCTAAAAAATTAAATCTATGATGTTTTATGAGTATTATTCTTAGTGCTTTTTGCCTGAAAATGTCGAATACAATGCTTTAAAATGGCAGAAATCGACATTCTTTGGAAGTGATCCATAACCGACGGGCATGGTACTATTCTTCGCATTACCTGACAACAGCTTACCGACGATAGGTAGTGCAGTTTACGATGAGTTTAGAAGTGTGTGCTGTTCTAATGGACAAAAACATATTGACCACCTCCGGAAGGATTAGAATCTGCCTGCAATGACTGATCTCTGGTATTTTGTATGATTAACGAATTCGGGGAAGGAGATATTCTCCGGCCATAAGAGCAACTTCTCCAAGTGTCTTCCTGACATCGAATTTGAAAGTTATGAAACTTAGCGATTTGAGATCATGATCTTTACAAAAGAACGAGACGTACCCCCTTTGGTTGGTTGGTTGGTTGGTGGGTTTCGAGGTCCAAGCAAACCTTCACGAAAGTGAAAAAGTGGAAAAATTCTTTATCAGTTGTGCTAGGATCGAATGCTGATAAGTAAACCAATTATTCGGGAAAGTTTTAAACAAACTTTGATGCGGCTTTCAAACCACAAGAGTGAGACAACTTAGGTGCAACTGGACCTTCAGCACGAATACTTTTTGGAGTATTGGGAACTGTATTGAAAGCAGACAACTTTTTCCAAGGTTGGATTTATTGGTTTGGTGTCCACTTCAGCAGAAAAAATAGTTAACTATATGTTTCAATCCAGTATGTCATCTTTCAGCGATATTAACGATGATTTATCAGAGCATTATGGTCACAGAAGCGCGATGACATACTTCGAAAGTGATTGTTGGAAAACATATCAGCATTAGGGCGGTTCAAAATTTAAAATTGTTTCAAATCCAATTTCCAATATGTTCCTTACCACCTGTTGGGACAGCTACGGAAAGATGCTTCGGAAGATCTTAGAGCATGACTCGTAAGTACGGTGTACATGAATCAGCTTTTTAGCTGCAATTTATTAGAGACGAATTATTATCTTATTTTGCATGGAAAATCAGTTTTACTTACATTTCTAGTCCTTAATAGCAAACTTGTCCACTGTCCAACAATTTTACACTAGTTTTAAGTTCAACTTTTACTAATTTAAGGATATATTTAAGCAATTCAATGTTTTGTGTTCTAGCCGTAAGCAAATTTTACTTCTTGTGTCTGCATGTACTAGGTAGGAACAAATTTAATTCTATTTATTATGCATGACGGATTGGTGCGCATACATGTGTGCTGTCGATATCATACACTACGGATTTCTCCTGCGTGTGGATCGTGTGACCCTGTCGCACCGGGGTGCTGATTTCTCGTCGTTCAGAACATCCCCCGACCCGTATTGCTTGAAGTCTACTTCAGCTGTACCCACCAACTTCGAGAACGGCGAGCTTCGCAACTGACCGAACCAGCATTCCAGCACTGGCTGTCAGGACTTCCACATTCCGTACGCGACCGTCACGTCCTGGAAACACACGAAGCACTCGTCCTCTCAGCCATCCGTTCCGAATCCGGTCCTCAACCACAACCACCAAATCTCCAACTTCTATGGGCTTGAGATCCTTGAACCACTTCGTGCGCTTAGTGATCGTTGGGAGATACTCCTTGATCCATCGCGCCCAGAACTTGTCCAGTAGGACTTTGCACAAGTCCCAGTTACAGCGTGCCGCTGTTCTCTCGTCGATCGGTTCTCTAGCCGGTTGGTTCACTCCGCTGGTGCTCAGCATCAAGAAGCAGTTCGGGGTGAGTGCTTCCTGCTCCTCGAAATCAATCGGCAGGTACGTAAGCGGCCTCGAATTCACGATAGATTCCTGCTTCGATCAGGAAGTGTACGAAGTGTTTCATCGTCCGGCTTGCCGCTGGTAGATAACGAGGCCAGCGCGCTTTTCACTGACCGGACCATGCGTTCCCAAGACCCTCCCATATGCGGCGTGTAGGGTGGATTCAAACGCCACTGGGTATCGGTGTTGGTGAACGTACTTGCGAGATTGGTAGTGATCCGCTGTATCTCCTCTTTCAAGTCCCGGCTAGCCCCCACAAAGTTGGTGCCTCGATCGCTGAATATTTCTTTCGGCGCCCCCCTCCGTGCAATGAACCGCCTAACCGCCATCTTGCAGGACTCCGTGGTCAGGTTGTGCACCACCTCGAGATGCACTGCGCGTATGGTCAAGCAGGTAAACAGCGCGACCAACGCTTAACTTCGTTGCGCCCCTGCTTAACCAGCATTGGCCCGAAGTAGTCCAAGCCAACGTAGGTGAACGGCCGAACGTGTGATGTAGTCCTTGCTTCAGGCAGTGGAGCCATTCTCGGGATCGCCGGAACTGCCTTATAGACCTTGCACCACTGACAAAGCTTTCCGGCTTGCTTCAAGGCAACTCTCATCTCCGGAACGTGGAACCTTTGACGCATCTCGTTGACTGCCGTTTCAGCATTGCAATGCTTGTACAGCCGATGGTACCAATCTACGAGAAGTTTCGTCCCTTCGTGTCCTTTGGGAAGAATGACGGGAAACTTGAAGTCGAATGAGACCTGCTGCGCGCTTGCAATCCTTCCATCCATCCGGATAACACCTTGCTCGTCCAGGAAGGGAGAAAGCTTGATTATCTTGCTGGTCTTCTCGATCCTCTTTTGTTCCCCAAACTGGAAGGTCTTGGTTAATCTTGAGGATAACGAGTTCATCGCCGAAAGCATCTTGCTGGATCAGCTTGACGATGGTTGCTTCCGCCTTGACCAGCTCATCCCGACTTAGCCCATTCCCGTTTACCTAATGGTTGCTTCTTGACCTTGCATCGCAGATTGTCGATGAACCTGTGTACATACGCAACAGCTCGGACCAGACGTTCCATTTGGGGAATCTTCCAAACTGCAGTAGCTGCTCCTTGACTACGTCGCGATGTAGGTGGATTGGGCGAAGTTCCTCCTGATTATCTTCTCCTTTTGTTGCTTGCTGAGGCCAAAGGTCCGGATGTTGGTACAGGAACGTCGGTGCTTGGAACCAGCGGCTGTCAGAGGCGATGTTGGGACCTTTTCCCCACTTTGTGGCTTCGTCCGCCACGTTCGAGCGGGATGGTACCCCACCGCCACTCGTTGACCTGTGTTAGATCGTGAATTTCGGTTAGCCTGAATGCGACGAACTGTCGATATTTCCTGGGATCTAACCGCAACCAAGAGAGGAAGGTGCACGAATCGCTCCAGAAGACTTTGCGGCTAATTGGAATCGTGTGATTCTCGGCAACGGTTTTCGATAATCTTGCGCCGAGAACAGCTGCCGATAGCTCCAGCCTTGGTATAGACAGCAGCTTTAAAGGCGCCACCTTTGTTTTTGCCGACACCAGGGAACATCGTACTCGGGATCCTTCGACGATGCGGAAGTACGCTACCGCAGCAAATGCTTCTTCGGATGCGTCCACGAAAATGTGCAGCTCTACGGCACGGTAGTCTTCAGGAGAGTAGCCAGGAAAGTAGCATCGCGGGATTTCGACATAATCCAGCTGCTGCAAACAACTTGATCCATCGCTTCCATTGCTCGAGCAGTGTGGCTGGGATACGCTCGTCCCATCCAAGCCCAGAGCGCCAGATGTGCTGAACGAGCACCTTTCCGTGGACGACAAAAACAGCTACTAGTCCGCTGGGGTCGAAGATGCTCATTACGACACGCAAAACTTCCCTCTTCGTCGGAATCGAGTCATCCTGTAGAAGCACTTGAAGTTCTTCCCGGAATACACCTTGGAAGACAAACACATCATGTTCTGGCTTCCAGATCATGCCCAGGACACGTTCGTATGCGGCCCGACCTATCGACCAGAAGTTTCTTCGGCGATTCTGTTTGCTGTTCCCCGACCCGTGTGAGAACATTGGATGAATTCGAAAGCCAATTTCGAATGGTGAATCCAGCCTTCGAGTGCACGAGCCTCACTTGCTCGGCCAGTTCCACTGCTTCATGCTCCGTGTGGACACTGCATAGGAAATCGTCCACATAATGATGCTTTGTGATCGCTTCTGCTGCTCGTGGGAACTGTTCGGCAAACTCCTCGGCATTCCGATTTTTCACCATATTGGGCCGCAGATGGCGAACAGGTGGATCCGAACGTGGCTACGTCCATCACGAAGACATCGAAAGGTTTGGACGGATCATCCCTCCAAAGGAACAACTGTGCCGACCGGTCCTCTGGTCTAATCGTAATCTGGTGGAACATCTCGCATATATCTGCACTGATGGCCACCTCGAACTGCCTAAACGAACTTAATACTGCTGGCAGCGGAGCGAGAAGATCTGGCCCAGCAAGAAGGGCGGAATTGAACGACTGGCCTTGAACCTTGGCAGCTGCATCCCACACCAGTCGTACTTTGTTCGGCTTCCTAGGGTTCGTGACGACGTTCAACGGGAGATACCAAGTCCGCCTTGGGTTGAAACTGGCTAGCTCATCAGGACTCGCTTTATGCGAGTATCCTTTGACCTGGTACTGATTTATCTGGTTCTTTACGTTGTCGTACAGTTCGGGCTTCGAAGCTAGACGACGTTCCCAGGCAGCGGAATCGCTTTTCCGCCATGGGTCTGCTGTTCGGAAATTCCACGTTTGTCGTATTTCCACAGCAAGCCTGTCTGAAACCTGCCAGACTCTGTACGCACAGTGGTAGTTTCGAGGATCTGCTTCGCACGGCGGGTCTTCATCACTTTCCATCGTAGAAGATCCAGGCCCCACACTCTCTAGCGCGAAAAAATTCCTTCACGAGGTCGTGCAGCTCTTGATCAGGAGAACGAACCGAGATGTGGAATAGCTGATGACTGCTTGGCTGCCCAGTTTCCCGCTACGGGAACTTCCATAGACCGTCCATCCAATTCTAGTTTTGGCAGCGATCGGGCTACCCTTGGGTCCTTCTCGACTTTTCCGGGTTGCCATGACGAACGAGTTGTCCAACCCGATTAGGATCGTGGGGGACAGCATTGGTGTAGCTTTGCACCGGAAGGCCCTTGAAGATGCGGAAACTGTTTGCAGAGCTCGCCGAAATCCAACGATTGAACTGGAAGGTTTCAGGCTCTTGACGGTGTGAACTTCCTTCAAGTCATGTCGTGTGCCGTTTGCAACACCTGAAATTTGCAACTTTATCAGCTGCGATTCGTCTTCCACCCGTTCAATACCACTCGTCCACTGAAGGCAGAGTGGATGGACGTCACCAACCACTCCAAGCACTTCTGCCACCTTCGTCTCCACCAGCGTCCGGGAGGAACCGTCGTCCAGAAACGCGTACGTCTCGATGGTTTTGCCGTTCCCATGTAAAGAAACTGGAAGTATCCTAAATAGAAACGGATTGGTTGAATTGGCGATGAACTGTAACCGTGCTTGTAGTTTTCGGAGGATCGGTCGCTGTGTGTGGATTTCCAGGATGAAGAAGTTTGTGATGGCGCTCCTCACAACCGTTCTCTCCACAGCTGCTTGCTTTACAAGGGAACTTTCCGTGGGAACCCAGGCAGCGACGACACAGGTACTGCTCTCGAACGAGTTTCCAGCGATCTCCTAGTGTCATCTTGCGGAAGGCGTAACAATCTCTTATTTTGTGACCATCCTTCCGGCAGGAGGCACAGGGCTTAGACTTGTTCTTACGATCGCCGCTGTTAACGTTCTCCTCCCTTTTTCTCCTCTACAGCGTGCGTGTTTATGTAAGTTTTCTCTTTCGCCTTTGGTTTCTCCTGCTTGCCACCAGGTCCGTCCGCATAGTTGACAAAGATCACGTCACTAGCTGCTGAAACGATTTGGTCCATGTAGCAAAGCCAAACGTGGTAAGGTCGACGTTGAACATGCTGACGCTTGAAAAGAGACCAGTTGAGCTTGAGAGTAGCTGGAAGTTTGCTTACTAGCTCCTGAAGAAGCAAACGGATTCGAAAGATGATCGTGTAGACCCGCAGCTTGGAGATGGCTGCAAAGGTTTTTGCACGCTAAACCAAATCCCAACTAGGCTTTCCAGATGTTCCGGCTTGGGAGTTTGCGTTGACCGTACCTTGGCGAGAAGCGAGTTGATGATTTGCTCTGGCCGACCATACAACGTTCTCAACCGTGTCGATGATCAATGGTACGGACGATGGTTGCATCAGATAGCTCTGAACTGCCTCCAACGCATTCCCCTTCAAGCACCGCTGCAGCCGCATTAGATTTTCCCCATCGGAATAACCGCACATCTCGATGGTATTTTGGAAGCAGCTCAGGAACAACGGCCACGTGACAGGATCACCGGAGAAAGTAGGAAGCTCCCTGGGCACGACTTGTCTGGCGGCGAGTTGCTGTGGGCTGGGTCCACCGAAAAGCTGCCGCCGAGTAACATCATTGGCAGCGGACACAGCTGCGACGACGGGTGCAGATGTAGGAACCATCGACGACATGATTGGAGACAATCGAGAGGAAACTGTGTGCACGGAGGGGGGAGTGGAATAGGCCTTGTGGTGTACTCATATGAGCCGGAACGAATTGCAGAATAGGGGGAAGCAAGCATGGTCCGGTATTTGGAGGGGGCGTTTTTATTTATTTCATCAGCTCGGGTCGGTGGTGACGAATCGACCGAGCTCAACAATATTTAATTGTGGGGCAAAAGTAACGGTGGAACTAGAGCACGGTTGACTTACCGAACTGGTAACCTTGGTATTACCATCGCTGACTGGGAACTCGTAGGCAGCGTTACGCACTGGTCGTTGCTCATCTGATGGCTTGTTGGCGGCGATGCGAACCACTGTCGATGACTTGGTCGGCTGGAACTGCCCGAGTTTGTTCCGGAACTCGATTCGAAATCTTGGCTCTGACGGATTGTTCCGACCATCAACTGCTGCTGAAAGTCCTGTCCGCACGCTTTTGTAGGTCGCACAGCTGCTCTATCAGTGCCGACGGCGAGTTTTCCGGTGAGATGGAAAAGTTGGGTGCAATCGGAAGCGCCTGGTGATCTGTGGAAAACGTTGTGAATCCACCTGCAGCCCCAAGGCCATCAGTCGCGCTATTCATTACAGCAGTTTCTCTCCTTGTTTCGGGCCCTGCAAATGGGCTAGCCGACTACGTGTTGGAGCGAAAGAGGTGCTGTCCGTTGGTGGTGCGTTCGATTCCACTCGGTCCACCGGATTGATGGACAACGACTGCATGGCAAGGGCAATCGATTCATCTATGACATTGCTCACTGCTGGAATCTCCTTGGGAATGGTGCCAGTCCGGGACTGGAGTGATCACGGGAATCGTTTGGGATTCGGTGGTACTACACGTAGTCGGGATTTACCTGGCTCTGAACCCAGTCGTGAGTTCTCTGCGAACTGCCATGGGAAGATCGACGAGTCCTTGCTGCTTCGACTGCTTCCATCATCATCCTCCAGTTGGGCCTGCAGAATAGCAAACTTTTTGGCGATGAATTCCATTTCCCACCCGCTTTTGCTCCTCGAGCTCCTGGAGTTCTAGCGAAGCGCGTAAAGCACGGGAGCTCCCCTTTGATGAACGGCTTCGTCTTGATCGACCGACAGACGGGTGCAATGGGTGTGTCCATCCTAACACCTTTGTCGGAACCTTCCGGATGAGAGCCGGAGTTGAGGTTAAGAACGCCTTCCTGCTGTGGGGTTTTACACCATCTGGATGCTGCTGCGTCGTTGACGGTGCCCCAGCGCCGGGAGGTTTGTAGAGCTCGACATCTCCGGGCGATTTCACCATAGAAATCTAAAAAGTTTTGTTGGGACAGCTACGGAAAGATGCTTCGGAAGATCTTAGAGCATGACTCGTAAGTACGGTGTACATGAATCAGCTTTTTAGCTGCAATTTATTGGAGACGAATTATTATCTTATTTTGCATGGAAAATCAGTTTTACTTACATTTCTAGTCCCTTAATAGCAAACTTGTCCACAGTCCAACAATTTTACACCTAGTTTTAAGTTCAATTTTACTAATTTAAGGATATATTTAAGCAATTCAATGTTTTGTGTTCTAGCCGTAAGCAAATTTTACTTCTTGTGTCTGCATGTACTAGGTAGGAACAAATTTAATTCTATTTATTATGCATGACGGATTGGTGCGCATACATGTGTGCTGTCGATATCATACACTACGGATTTTCTCCTGCGTGTGGATTCGTGTGACCCTGTCGCACCGGGGTGCTGATTTCTCGTCGTTCAGAACACCACCCTTACCATAAAAATAGTGTTCTGAGAAATTTTTAGCTTTCTAGGTAGTGATTTAAAGGTGGCTCAAAAAAAATGTTGGTTTATAAGGAAATTACTATGGAGAAATTGTGAGAAATGTTCCAAACACGCAAGTACTATAATGTAAGTACAAACTTATTATCCCGTAGTAAAAAATCTTTCTTCAAACCATAATAAAGATATTTGTTTAAGAAAGTAATTAAATCCGACGGATAGCAGAAGAGATATTCATGACTTTGTTTTATTTAGCCTAATATGGGACTATAGCCCTACATACATGAACAAAAATACCAAACAAAATTAGATCAAAATGGATTTGTTTCTTCAGCAACATCCTTCACTAAGGTTTGAAGAATGAGTTTTCAATATGGGATGATAAGTTTCTACTTACATTATAGTACTAGCGTGTTTGGAATATTTCTCAAAATTTCTCCAAAGTGATTTCCATATAAACTTACATTGCACGCTTCGTCTAAAACAGCAGATTAGAAAGATCGAAAGTACCTCGGATTTTTTTTCCTCTAGATATCAGTATTTGGGCTATATTATCATAATCGGAAGTTTTCAAAATATTGTATCGGTAAAATTCTTCCCATACATTTTGTATGGGCTGAAATGTGTAGGAAAACGTGATTTTCGTTGATTTTCATAGGCTGTATATGAAAAAAATAGCTAAACCATGGAAAAAATCAAAATTTCACCGATGGAATATTTTAAAACTTTCTGAATATGAAAACATAACCCAATTACTGAACTTAAGCGGAAAAAACCGAGGTACATTCGATTTACACAATTTGCTGGTTTAGACATAGCGTGCATTGTCTTTGAGCCACCTCTACATCACCACCTAGACAGCTGAAAATTTCACAGAACATTATTTTTATGGTAAGCATGGTAAGGAGTATATGGAAGTTTGGTTTCTTAAACATTTTTAAAATTTGAATCGCCCTAATCAGCATAGTCATAGCACATCCAAAAAGATTTTGCGGATCATATGGAATAAACCCGATCGTATTGGGCTCCTGGCTCAGGAACTGTGGGATGTCGGTGAGAACGTGACAGTTATTCAGGAAATACGCTGGTCTAAAACCGGAAAACGTGAATTCCGAGCAGTGGATCCGATTGGCAACACTTCATTCAACTACCGCATCTACTCCAGCGGCGGCGGCAGAGCAGAACGTAGACTTTGCTCCATAGTGAATGGAAATCAGATGAAGCAAGTTATTTGATGAAAACTTGCAAACAACCGAATCTGTGTATTGAGAATGAAGGGCAAGTTCTTCAACTAGTGACTGATCAGCATATATACACCAACGAACGATAAGACCGATGGCATGAAGGATAATTTCTATGGGAGTCTATATAACGCCTACAGAGAGTTCACAAAACAAGATGTAAAGAAAGTCACAGGTGACGCAGATGCGCAAATCCAAAAAGAAGATTTCTTCCGACCCGTCATTGGAACGGAAAGCCTCCATTCCGTTACCAATGATAATGGTCTGCGGTTTGTAACCTTCGGCATGCAATTAGCAGTATCTTAGGATGGCAATTAGCAGTATCTACTTTGCACGCGAGAATATCCGCAAACACACCCGGCAACACCCGAGTAGCGATGCCTGTTTCCCAAATAGACCACGTGCTGGTTGATGGGCGACATTTCTCAGATGTCATGGATGTCAGGACCTTCCGAGGCCCTAATATCAACTCGGCTCGTTATCTTGTTGTAGCTAGCATTCGGGCATGACTATTCAGCGTCACGAGTTCCAGAACCAACGCATGTCGACTGAAGGGGTAGCTGCACAGTACCACCAGCAGCTGGACGAGCAATTGAGAAGAATCAACGTTTCTGGAGACGTCAACAGCCTATGGGACCCTATATATGAAGAATGCCGCTAGAAGCTGTATGCTTGTGGCTGGAACCCGACAGGCAGCGAGAGCCGAAGAAAAGCATGAACCGGAACGATATGTGGAGAATTTATGCAACGGTCTATGACGCGCGGCACAAAACCGTACCAGTATCCCCCATGTGCAATGATCGAGAAGGGAATTTGCTGACCGATAAAACGGAGTTTTTCAACGACAACGCTTCGACATTAGGTGTGGACTGCAAAATCATCTATGCTGACGACATGAAAATTTACTTGGTGATTCGATCATTTGATTAAACAAGTTTATTATTATATTATATTATTATTATTATATTAACTGAACAAGTTGATTGTCAGCATTCCAAAGTGCTCTGTAATGACATTTAATCGCACGAAACGACCACTCGACCACTATTGTTCGACTATAGATGAATGGAGCATGACTTCGTAGGGTTGATGAAGTGGTAGATTTAGGAGTGACGTTGGACTCAAAATTGACCTTCAACAATCACTATGCGTCAATAATAACCTAGGCAAATCGACAGATATCGAACATAGCCAAAGATTTCACAGACCCGTACTATTTGAAAACACTATATTGTGCGCTGGTACGGCAAATTCTTGAAACTGCTTCGATTGTTTGGACGCCTAATGATGTTTCCTGGACATTGAGGATCGAACGTGTCCAACGAAGGTTCATCCGGATAGCCCTGCGTCATCTACCCTGGCGTGATCCACTGAATCTTCCTGCATATCATGCTCGGTGCAAGCTACTCAATATGGACACCCTTGAAAAAAGACGTAAAATTCAACAGGCGATGTTTGTAGCTAAACTTCTGAACAACGAAATTGATTGTCCACGACTGCTTTCCAAGCTAGATATTCGGGCTGCTCAACGACCTCTCCGACCAAACTACGTTTGGATATAATAAACCAGTGTCATCGATGATTCGCTCATTCACTATGGTTGAAGATCTCTTTGAGTTCGCTGAAACAACTGTGCGTTTTAAAAAACAAGATTACTCGCTCGTCCATTTTGTAATTTCTTTGTTATTAGTTCATTCATTAAGACCTTAAAGTCAGATGAATAAATATTAGTCAATAAACTTTACCAGTCGATCCATCGAGTACTTTTGAAAGTATGGGAAGACGAAGAAACGGCTCTGTGTGAATGGTCCCATTAGCCCAATCTACAAAAAAGGGCACATACTGGAGTGTGTCGATTACAGAGGAATTACGCTGCTGAATCCGGCGTTAAAAATACTGTTTAACAGACTGACACCGCTCGTAGAGTCCTTCGTCGGCGAATACCAGAAGATGTTTACCTTTTGAATATTCCCAAATAAGTAACGGGAATATAACTTGTGGACTCACTATCTGTTCATTGATTTCAAAGCTGTGTACGACTCAGTGAAATGAAATTAGCTGTGGCAGATAGTGTATGAATATGGTTTTTCGACGGTCGGCTTATACGTTCTACGCTAAATAGTTCGAAATTAAGTTTTCGGATTGCAGACGAGGTGTCAACCTTGTTCGTGACGGTAAATGGATTGAAGTAGGGAAACGCATTTTCAAAATTTACCGTGCAACGTTGCACTCGAGGGTGCTATTAGAAGATCTGGCGTGCAGAGAAACGGCACTATTATCACACGGTTGCACATGCTCCTTGGCTTTGCAGATAATATTGACTTTTTTGGAATCTGCAGCAGGTCAGTGCTTGGAAAATTGTATGTGGCGCAGACGCATGAAACACAGTTGGGTCAAGTGTACAAAGATGCATATATTATCAAGCGTGTGAAACACGGTAGACATCAGTGGGCCGGCCAATTAGTACGAATGTCGGAAGAAAGAATTGCGAAAATAATATTCAGCAGGGAAGCAGGTAGAGGTCGGCGATTTCGTAGAACACTACGAATACGCTGACTGTACATGATGGAAGAGGACCTGGCGACCTTAGACGTTCGGGGCAATCGGAGAACTATCGCCTAAGACCGACGAGGATGGAGCATAATATACGAATGCGAAAATGGCAACTTTGGCAAAGAAAGCTTTCAGTTAATAACTGTGGAAGTGCTCATAAGAACACTAAGCTGAAAAGCCTTTGTCCCAGTGAGGACGTTGATGCCAAGAAGAGGAGGAACTGAAGAATTTAAGGAGTTGATTTATTCCATATAAAAATGGGCCACCTTACTGAGCAAGCTCTCGTACTCAAATGCCGTATAAATAATCCATGATGACACACAATTTCACCCTCTCACACGCCATTGTGCCCGAAGGGAATACGGTAAATGGAAGATGTCGTACTCCAGGGAATAGTGAAAACGGCGAAGATCTGTTCGATTTTTCGTCATGTCAAGTAGCTACACTCGCAGCAAGCAACATCAGTATGTGACAATACTCTGAACGTTTTTCGCAATCGCTTATGGGGAAATGATGGCAAAATGTGTACCAAGCGAGGCGTAAAATTGCTTACATGTTTGGGGGCTGAAAATCGATGCGTGTGATGTTGAAGTATTTCATGTGGAATAACGTATTGCATAAGAATAAACTTGGCTGTTGTTATGATAAGACGCTTTGAATTTTTTGGACGGCTGTTGGCAGTGGAAGTGCTTCTTATAGATACAGGATGTTTCATGGATAAATGTATGGGAAATCTTTGATGTAGAGTGTCAAAACCTTTGTCATCATTATCACAACTGATTTCATGTTAAGCTGACTCATAAAATATTTGATATGTATATAGCATTTCTCCTTGCTCTTAGATGAACATTTCATCAATCACAAAACAATCTATGTTGGAACTACACCACGAATATCAAGTTCGATTTAAAAATGAGTTACCATAAAACCAAAATTTTGGAACGCATTTAATGTCCAAATGTTTAAACTGAAATAGAGTAAGAAATCAAAAACAATCACACTTAAATTATTTTACCGGAATCCGTGAATTTTACCGTAATCTCAACAGCAGATCAGTTCGTTTAAATAAAAAATTGGAATTGCGTCAAAGTTAAACGTATTCTGGTGAAATTTTACCGGAAACTGTAAACAATAACCGTACTTCGTTAATTTAATTCACCGAAATTTTCAGCTGTTGAGATTACGGTGAAGTTACTGTAAAATAATTCAAGTGTGTGTCTTCACTGCATTGTAGTTATCATACCTAGATAACTATTTCGTATGTAATAAATTCTATCAAATTAGATATACAACGATACTTCATTCACTACCCAAGTAACACCAAATACATCTTTTTGTGCAGCATTAACGATATATTGTTATATTGAAGCTCTATTTGAGTATTATATAACATCTTGTGTTATATATGAGCTATAGTACAGTATTCGAAAAACATGTCATGCAATATCATGAATTAGAAATAAAACAAACTGTCTAGGTATTATTATAGCTTCATGAGCGTCAATATAACTTTATTGAGATTTAAACCACACATGTATACGTTATCAAAACGTATGCGCCAAAAAGTGTTTTGAACTAGTTTTCAATAACATTCAAACATCATAAAGATGCATAAACATAAGGCAAGTTGTTCATATTGACCCCGGCCATTGTAACCCACTCCCGTATGCCGATCAAAGTTTTGAATCTTAATTTTTAAGGTGACGAAAAGACAATTTTCTGCTGGTATAAACTTTACAAACCATTTTACACCTATCAAAGTGGAGGCTATCTAAGCACTACGCACGACTTTTCCACACTTTTACAATCAGACATACGATGCCACATAAATTTGATGAAAATTAAAAAAAAAGCTTTCACCCGGTCTTGAACACGTGACCTTTGAATTCAGAAGTCCACACGTTATCACTACACCACCAAGTAATGCATAGTGAAGAAGAGGTTGTGCACCAAGATAAATGCAAGCATTCTATACAGTAGCACATGCTCTGTTATTCTTTGAAGTCCATCGTCCTCACAGCTGAGCTACAGCGATTGCATTCGATGCTATTCGAGATTGACATATGATGTGTTACAACTGTATTATAAACCTATTGAAAAACATCTTGGGGTGAAATACAGTCATTGTAAGGTTTGATGATTACAAGTTGCCTCACAATGTTCAATCAAAAAAACATATGTTTCTGATGCGTATTGAATACGTTGATTATACAAGTATATGACTTCATTACCTTTCTTGAAAATGAGATGCTATGTAAAACGTCAGTAGCGCATTATTAACACCTATTTGAGCAAACTTGATGGTTTGAGATTTATGCATGTTATTTTTACGTCTTAAATACGTTGTTCAAACTAACTATAGAAGCGCTTCAGTTGCCACGTGCCCAGACAACCAATTTATACGCATATAGCAAACTATAATCACATTATACATGAATTCTTACGTTTCTTTTTAATCGCATAAGATGCAT
Organism: Aedes aegypti; assembly: GCF_002204515.2. Lineage (NCBI taxonomy): Eukaryota > Metazoa > Arthropoda > Insecta > Diptera > Culicidae > Aedes > Aedes aegypti. Next base: position 14,900 of record NW_018735944.1, read on the forward strand.
CAAATGTGCTCTATGCGCACCAAAGTGGAGGCGATATATCAGCATCTCCGAAAAAACAGATTAGCTATAGGATGTAAAAAGTATATTTATGCAACTTCGGCCGTAACAATATTATTTGCTTCGCGATTTATTTTATTAAACAGTGCGATGTTGTACGCGCATATTAACGAGTTTATTTGTTACATTATGCGACTTAAAATGTGTATTAAAATAATAGGGTTAAAACAAACATGCACTTGACGTCAATTGAAATTGTAGTTCTAGAACGGCTTTCTTTAGGGTCTCTTTTAGGGTGGTGGATTTCAAATTATGATATAAGTTTACATTTCACATCGCATACGATGACCTCTCAGGAACGAACCTCGAACTCCTCGATTATCATGCAGCCATCTTTCCTCTCCTCCGCGTTCTGTTTATCAGAATATCAATATTTTCACCATGACATTCTAACTTCATCACATAAACAGCCGTGAAACATCGCATATAAGAATTCTTATTAGATCTCATAGTGCGAGGTAGCATAGAATCTTATACGAGTACTGCATTGTTTACATTCGCATCCAACTGTCATTGGAAGCAAATCAGTGTACGAGTTCGAGTTTTTGCTTCTGCTCTTGTGTCGAGTTTTTCGATTCTAAAATCCCTAATTTTCTGAAATCATACGCAAGGTGAGTTTTCAAAACATGTTTGTCCAATGTATAAGTTAATATTAATTTGCTTCTTGCTCGCAGATGTTCAACCGTGGCTCAATTTTTGAGAAGCAACAGCTACGTGTGCTTGCTGTTCCGGTGTCATGGGTCCGAGATGGATGTTTGTTGTGGCCCAACTTCCATCGAACGAGAAGATTGAAAAACTTCGGAACGGAGGATGCGAGTTCCATGGTGCAACGAAGAGAATTCCGGTCATTGTGAGCCGGAATATAAAAGCCTGCAACTCGGCAGAGGCTGCAGCCGAAGACCTACTAAAACAGGAAGTATCGGATATTGAAACCAAGCGAAAAATTGGCTGAAGCACCGTAAATCTAAGCCCGAGGGAATCACGCCCTTTGAAAGACTACAACAAAATTATTAGTGGTACGTATTTACTATATTCAAGATTCGTGTATTCATTGTCTCATGTATTGTAGAAATCGCCTCATCTAAAAACCCGCACTCGATTCTGACATTCGCGATTTCATCAGCAAGAGCATCCTGGAACTATTGCACATCATCTCAGCTAGTTCAGCTGCCACCACAAGATTATTCTTCCGTTCCGACATATATTCAGCCTCGAAGAATTGGGACACCAAACACAGCGACCGCCGATTAATTCCGCCTGGCCTGTTAAAACTGATCGGGCCGCAGCTAGCGGCCAACTTTGTTGGAAACGGTACAAAGCTCTCGGAAAACACAGGTCTGTGGACCCAAAGCCGAGCGGGATACTTACCCCAAGTATTTCAAAAGCCGGTCCGATCAAAGTAACCGCGCTAAATCATCTGACACTTGCTAGGCCCACGTCCAAATCCAACGAAACGAAGAACCCGTTTCATAGAGGTAAGTGGTTTATCCAGCATTTAATATTATGAAGGCGTATCTGTAGTAATCGATACCCCTTCGTTGATTTTCTCTTTTGCTTGTTAATAAGAGAATTTTCTTAGCTGAACGACTTTTCAACTACTATTTTTATTAGAGTCAGGTCTCCTATTAGACCGCTACCACCCACTTTACGCCCATAGCTATTTTCCAGCTGTCGTCCGATCGATTCAGGTGAAATTCGACAGGCAATAAGCTCATAGTAGTGTCACTTATAAACAAAAAATTAGCGCCATGCTAACTATTAAAATCTGCTGACACATTGTCATGGGAGGAATTGGGTGGAAGTGTCTTATAGAAGACCTGACTATAAGTAGAACGAACTCATCGTCTATCGTCAGGCTGCATCGTGAAATCGAATGAACTGTGGTCACACAATTATGAATCACCCACTATTGTAGGTCAATCACTTTAGATACGCCTGTATGGTTATAAAATCGATTTTTCTACACGATCGCCAGTTGCATATATCTACCAAAATTACGCGACATAACATCTGTATTTTTTTTATTTTAATAGATGAAGCCGCCCATGCTGTATTGGAACTACCGGATGGTGAGCAGCAATTCCAGTCTGTATATGTGACAGATGATAACATCGTCTACCTCAATCCAACGCTAAACAATCCAGATTCCATTGATTCCTCAGGTAAAATAAATATAGAAGTTTTCCTTTTACAGTACAGTAGTCACACTATTACGGCTCACCCACTGTAATGACTAATTTCCATTAAATAGCATTTGGAACAGAGTGACTAATAATGATGACTAGGTGACTAGGAATGTACGCTGGTTAGTCACCTAGTCACGATGATTTGTCACTCTGTTCCACATGGAATTTAAATGGAAATGACCCATAATAGTGAGTTATCAATAATATTGTGACCACTGTACAGTCAAAGCTGTTTCATTACTTCACAACTAGATTTTGCATACAGTAGTTATACTATTATGGGTCATTCCCATTTGAATTACATATAGAATAGAATGTCTAATAATCATTATAAGGTGACCCATAATAGTGTAAGCAGTGTTGGTCACACTATTATTGGTCACTTAGTCACTCTGTTCATAATGCAATTCAAATGGAAACGATCCATAATAGTAAGCGACCCCATAATAGTGTGACCACTATACTTTTCCTGAACTCTTTTTAAATTAATCTTCCACTAGGGTAAATTACCATGTATTGCACTGGCTTAAACATTGTTGACACGTTAGTAAGCGAGGTGTTAAAATTTATATAACATAAGGGAAAAAATCTCGCTTTCGGTACAAAACATCAACGTTGTAGATTTAGCGATGGTTATTTGCGTTACAAACGCATGGTTAATTATTATTTATTCCTGCACGTATTATAGATTGTGTCAAGTTATAGCGTGTACAACAACCGGTAATTTACCCTACACCCCACTTTTATAAAAAAAAAAAGTTAATCATAGTTGACCGGTTACCCTCTATCACTATGTGCAGTCAATGTTAAAGTTATTTATTATCACGTTAGAGTTTAAGGGAAAGTGGTGGGGTTTATTTTATATATGCGCTGAAGATTCATTGAAATTTGATTTTTCTCTGTACTAGACACGGTTCATATTACCACCCCTGTTTATTTTTCTCCTACTTTGTGTTTCACCCATTCCTTCTGGAAGATTTACTGTTATTTTGTATGTATTGCTTCAATATTAATTATTTCATTATTTAGGCAATATTATGGACTCGATCGGTGAAATAAAAGTTGCAATGGAATCGTTGAAGTCTGCTATAACAAATGTGGGAACAACAGTCAATACGTTGCGAGCTGAAGTGAGCGAAATGAGGAATGACATGACTCGCTCAAAGATGGTATAAAGAGAACGGTAACGACAGGTGGGTGGAGGATTGCTTGGAGAAAAGTTTCCCACGATTCGCTACAATGCTGGATATGGACAGTAAGGGCACACTACTCGGAACATTCTACTGTTGAGGAGCATAACTCATTAACGACGAGGAGGACTTATTCGCATTCAACAAAGACCTCTGTCAAGCAACAAGTATTTGATGATTACGTAAGTTACGTGATGTGTTAAACGTTGAAGGACGATTTTACACTGCTCTTACTATTATGGGTCATCCAGTCACTCCGTTCCACATGTAATTCAAATGGAAATGACCCATCATAGTCGGTGACTCATAATAGTGTGACCACTGTAGATACATTTTTTTATTTTTATTATATTTATGTTTCAGGTCAAATATTTCACAAAAATCATCCCGCCTATTACATATTACGCTAAGGGAGATTCCGCATGCTACTTACTCGTTGACTGTTTGTTCACACGAGCATTCTGGAACAGCTTTACCTGGACCGGCATCAACAGAGGAAACAAATCTAAACGAGGATTTCGTGAATTCGCGAATGTGCTTCAGCTTCTATTGGCAATTGTTAGCGTTGGTGATCCAACCTATACCAACATGAAATTGGAAGCGTTCTGTAAGAATCGGCTATTCCGCTACTCAAAAACGAGGTCTTCAAGTAAGCAACTACGGAAGTCTACGTGTCGGCGTACAAAGACTAAGAAGGACGATGCAAATGAAAATCACGATGGGGCTGAGCAGGTTAACTATGGCAGTTACGATGATGGTCCGGATAACGGTGAATCGTTTGATGATGACGAGCTTGGTGATACGCCGATGGATAATATCACGTCTGGCTCAAACCAAGATGATTCTGATGATGAGGTGGATCGTGATATTGATGTCAAATCTCATGTTGAAGTTTTGATGAACTCTGATGACGAATAATGAAGATGTTTGGAAGATGGAAGGGGCAATATGCCCCTTTTGTTTTTTTTGCAAATGCATAACGAATGTTGATTTTTGTTGAATTTGAACAGTTAATTTTATTCATCGAACTCGATAACAAAAAATACGTTGAATAAATGAATCGTCAAACAAAAACTTAATGAATAGATTATATTGAGTTAATATTATTCCATTCCATCCCAACTACTCATTGTGTTGATTACTCGTAACTTAACTCTAAAGGATTAATATGTTTTTTATTTTTCACAATTATTTCATTTAAAACATTTTACAGGATTTTTTGACATTTTTCTTCATGAGTTTTCCTGATTAAGTGTGTGAATCAGAGGAATGAACACTATTTCCTTTTTTCGTTTAATTGCAACTAGTTTGCACAAAATTGTCTCAATTCCATAAGCATTTTGCTTAGAGAAATTGTGCCTTTCGGCACTAGCAGCGTAAATATGAATGAATGAGGATTTGAAAGGCTTAACAAAAAAGTCAAATTTATTCAGTAATGCATTACCTGCCATTTTCCAACTAAAACTATCTTTAACAATATCTTTGAAGCAAATAATTGAAAGATCTTGAGTTAACATCCATTTGTCTTCGAAATTTGTGTTCACAACAAAATCAGTTAGGGTAACTGTTACTTTTGTTTCTGTTTTCTCTACTGAACGTACAGATCTTTCATTTGCTTGAAAAGCAGTTTTAAGCGTTATTGGGGTTTGACTATTGATAAGTTCCGTCAATCGATTGGCAATTTGATTCAGAGGTAGTGGTCCGGCATGAAGCATTTTCTTGATTGAATGAAGATAGTTTTCGAAAGGATACGCTGATAGAGTGGGTAAAGAACCAAACCTGCAAACTTCGTCTACCACATGACTTAAATTATGAACATTACTTGTCAAATAGTCAATTCCATACAGATTTTTGTAGTCTTGAATAAAGTCGACAAATAAGTCCTTGGCAACCGGAAGTAACTTTTTATACGCTTCCGTTGAAGAAATTCTAACTGCACAGAACAAACAAGAAAATGTTGATAGTGCTTTTCCGGCAAATGATCTTTTAATAGTACTAATCCAACATAATTTAGGAAATTACGATACTCGAGGCCCTTCCATAAAGACACAAATTCTAATGAACGCATCCGCCGGTGAAATTCTTTCGGAAATCGTAAATTTACAAGGAATTCAGATATTTCAGCTTTTTCAGTTGAACTCCACTTAGCACGTTTTGTCATTGAACCTGTTCGCCACCCATTCAATAGCCGACGCATTACCCCTAATTCTAGTAGATGAAGGGCGTCAGATACGATGATATCTTCAATCATATCTATCGGCAAACGAACCAGTGGTGTATCGCTGCGTTGGTGTTCAGGGTACTCTTTGTTTCGGAATTTCTCATCGGTTCGAGCTGCTGCGTTAGTTTGTGAGAAAACTACTGTGTTTGCAGTGTGGCTATACTTCCCTTTTGTAGTGCATTTAAGACAGCCATGTTTGCCGTTAAAGTTAATTACACCCTTAATAAAGGACCGAGCTGGAGAATCACAAATGAAACAACGTATTCTAACTGAAACTGAATGGCCATTTACTATCACTCCAGTCTCCAAGATACCAAGAAGCTCATCAATAAACGGGGTTAGAAATTCGGTAGCACTCTTGGGTTTACTAGTGCCATAATATATTCCTACCGCCATTGGGGGAATTGCTGGATATTCGTGAATCTTGCAGAGGATAGGCCAAAAGTTCTTAGTGCTACTTTTGTGAACTGGCAGTCCATCAATATTGATGTTCAACGATATTGACAAAGGACGGTCAAGTTGTTCCAAGGCTTTTGCTAGGCAGTTTTCCAGTCCTTGGTGCCAGTAACTTCCATTGTTCGACATTTCTGTTATGTTTATATTCCTGGGTGTCTTCATTATGGTACGAGCATCGGCCGGCAGGTTTGAATTCATATGAGTGTTGAGAATACCAGCCAGGGACTTTATTGCGGCCTGACTAATGTGAAATTCTGTGGACCAGTTCCGGATAGCAGAAACCAGGTTTGTACTGAGAGCTGAAAATTGTATCGTCATAAATTAAGTTGGAAAATTTAAGATGTTAGTATTATATTCTTACAACTGTTTCCAAGTGAGGTGTGATTATTTTTGGAAGTTGGAAGATGGTCACCGGTGGTTTCCTTTAGCTCAGTTCCATTGAGCTCTTTATATTGATTTTCGAAGCACAGTTCTGTAGGGTCTCCATTATTTGTTTCAGTTTTTTTATTTGTCGCTAAACTGTTTT
>NW_018735945.1:0-49204 GCF_002204515.2 Aedes aegypti
ATTTTCAATATTTCATTCTGAATTCTCTGCAGAGTTTCCTTCCTGGTATTACAACAGCTAGTCTATATTGGTACAGCATTCAACTTGGCTGTCCTGAAAATTTGTTTGAATATCAAAAGCTTATTCTTAAGACAAAGTTTTGATTTCCAATTAATAATGGGATAAGGACCTTTTACATATTTGATACATTTGGCTTGAATGCCTTCAATGTGCTTTTTGAAAGTTACATTTTATCTAGCATGAGCCCTAGATACTTGAATCCATCTGACCAATTTATTGGAACCCCTCTCATCGTAACTGTATGTCTACTTGAAGGCTTCAAATAATGAGCTTTTCGTTTATGTGGGAATATTATTAGTTGAGTTTTGGAAGCATTAGGAGAAATATATCCAATTTTTTTGCAATCTACTACAGATAACACGCAGACTTCGTTTTTTGGCGCAAACAAATATTTTTGACATTCCCTAGTAACTCAGGTAAATCAGATGTGAAAATATTGTATAATATTGGTCCCAAATGCTGCCTTGAGGAACACCAGCTCTTACAGGAAGTCTTTCAGACTTGAATTCTGATAATTAACCTGAAGTGTACGATTTGACAGATAACTATGGATTATTTAACAATGTATGCTGGAAAATTAAAGTTTGTTTATTTACAATCCAGCCTTCATGCCAAACACTGTCGAATGCTTTTTCTATGTCTAGAAGAGCAAGCCCAGTAGAACAGCCTCCAGATTTGTTGGAACGTATCAAATTTATTACACATAAAATTTGGTGAGTGGTCGAATGTCTATGTTGGAATCCGAACTGTTCATTGGCAAAATTTGAATTTTCGTTGATGTGACCATCATTCTGTTCTGAACGACCTTCCAAAATGTTTACTCATGGAGGAAAGCAAATTGATTGGACGATAGCTAGAAGCTTCTGCAGGATTTTTGTCTAGTTTTAAAATTGGTACAATTTTGGCATTTTTCCATTTAGTTTTGATTTTTTTAATAATAGTTCTTACTTGATTGAGAATGTAATACTCTTGATTGAGAATGTTTTCGAAGTCCCGAGTAACTTGATCTTCTATTGGAATAGTAAGTCCTAAATTTAAATTGTGCGCGCCTTCAACTGCATAGCAAGTTTTTAGCTTTTTCGTAATTAGTTAGTAATAATGTATTATCTTCTTTCAGTGAAATGCCTTGTTTGCCTTGTTTGAAAATGCATTCTCGTCACGTTTTTAAGTCGGATCAAGGGTTCAAGATCATCGTCCTTGATTATAGGATTTGAATTTTACTTCAAAATTTGGTATTGCAATGCCCCTTGCTTCAACAATGGAAAGTGTAAAGAGCATTGTCAATATCAAGCTTTGTTTGCAAAGAAATGTTGACATAAAGATTACTATCTATGTATGTTTCATATATGTTTTAGTCGGCTCGAAAATAATTGAATCTGGAGCTGATAGAATTGCGAATCGCTTGGTGGGATATTTGAAATGTAACAGAGAGATAATCAGAATCGAAATCAGCGTGAGTAACCAGTTGGTTACAAAGATGACTAGAGTCGGTTAAGACCAAATCAATTGTTGAACGATTTCAAGAACAGAAAAACAAGTAGGGCTATCAGGGTATTGAATATAAAATATCCTGAAGAGCACTCATCAAATAAAATTCTGCCGTTGGAATTACTTGGTGAATTATTTCATGAGAGATATTTTGCAATGACAACAAGTTTTGACTTCTTTTTTCTGGCGTTACGTTATAGCTGGGACAAAGCCTGCTTCTCAGATTAGTGTTCTTATGAGCACTTCCACAGTTATTAACTGAGAGCTTTCTTTGCCAATTGACCATTAAGGCATGTGTATATTGTGTGGGAGGTACGAAGATACTCAGTGCACTGGGAATCGAGAAAAAATTGTTTACGAAAAGATCCTCGACCAGCGGGATTCAAACCCACGACCCTCAGCATGGCCATGCTGAATAACTGCGCGTTTACCGCTACGGCTATCTGGGCCCCTACTAAACAAGGCTAAAATTTTGTCTTAGTAGGAGTCAATTCTGCAAATCTTTTGAAGCAAATTACCTTGCTGCCCAGTTCATTAAAAAGGCAAGTATATACCAAGGAGGGGCCCAGATCGGCCGTCAACGAAGCCGGCTCGATAACTTCCCACGAACTCGTTTACTACAAGTGACAGACGACGGAAGATGATCTGGGATAACACTTTGTAGGCCGCATTTAGAATGGTGATCGCTCAAAAGTTCTCACAATCTAACTTGTCGCCTTTCTTGTAGATGGGGCATATTACCCCTTCCTTCCACTCCTCCGGTAGCTGTTCTGTTTCCCAGATTGTGCCTATCAGCCGGTGCAGACAAATGGCCAGCCTCTCCGGACCCATCTTTATGAGTTCAGCTCCGATACCATCCTTACCAGCAGCTTTATTGATCTTGAGCTGGTTGATGGCATCCTTAACCTCCCTCAAAGTGGGGGCTGGTTGGTTTCCATCTTCCGCAGTACTGACGAAGGCATTTCCTCCGTTGTCCCGTCCTTCAACGCCATTCAGGAGCTCGTCGAAGTGCTGCTTCCACCTTTCGATCACCTCACGCTCGTCCGCCAGAATGCTCTCGGGATGCGTTGAGCTTCTGATAGAACTTACGCGTTTCTTGAGACCAGCACAGCTGTTCTATCTCCTCGCACTCCGTCTCCTCCAGGCGACGTTTTTATCTCCCGAAAGAGGCGGGTTTTGCTGTTACTGTTTCCGTTTATAGCGTTCCACGTTCTGCCGGGTCCCTTGCTGCAGCATGACCGCCCGCGCTGCATTCTTTTCCTCCAAAACCTCCTGGCACTCCTCGTCGAACCAATCGTTCCGTCGACTCCGTCCCACGTACCCGACGTTGCTCTCAGCTGCATCGTTGATGGCTGCTTTTACTGTTTTCCAGCAGTCCTCAAGAGGGGCTTCGTCCAGCTCACACTGCGCGTATGCCGCTGCGACATCCGGTTGGTTGAGTCGCTCTAAGTCATACCGGAGCTGCCGTCGGTACCGTACGTTGTTAACGACGGAGAGTTTTGGGCACAGTTTGACCATCACCAGATAGTGGTCAGAGTCGATGTTAACGCCACGATAGGTCCTGACGTCGATAATGTCGGAGAAGTGCCGACCATCAATCAGAACGTGGTCGATTTGCGATTCTGTCTGCTGTGGTGATCTCCAGGTGTATCGGTATAAAAGGCTGTTCTGGAAGTAGGTGCTACGAATGGCCATATTCTTGGAGGCGGCAAAACCAATTAGTCGTAGGCCGTTTTCGTTCGTCAGCCGGTGGGCGCTGAACTTTCCAATCGTCGGTCTGAATTCCTCCTCCTGGCCAACCTGAGCGTTCAGATCTCCTATGATGATTTTGACGTCGTGGCTTGGGCAGCTGTCGTACTTGATTTCGAGCTGCGCGTAAAAAGCGTCTTTATCATCATCAGTGCTTCCGGAGTGAGGGCTGTGCACGTTTATTATGCTGAAGTTGAAGAACCGGCCTTTGATCCTTAACTTGTACATTCTCTCACTAATCGGCCACCACCCGATCACGCGCCTCTGCAAATCACCCATCACTATAAATGCTGTTCCCAGCTCATGTGTATTGCCGCAGCTCTGGTAGATGGTATGGTTACCTCTTAACGTTCACACCATTGATCCCTTCCAACATACTTCCTGCAACGCTACCATGCCGAATCCGCAGTCCTTCAGCACGTCGGGAGTATGCGTGTGCTCCCGATGAAGTTGAGAGATTTACAGTTCCACATACCGAGCTTCCAATTGCTAGTCCCTTTACGTCGCTGTGGTCTTCGCCTATTGTCCCGGTTCGTATTCTCTCGTTGATCATTCGTTGCTTGATTTTTTACGGCTGGCTTGCAGGGCCTGACACCAACCCCCTAGATTTCCGGAGGACCATTCCCCTTAAATGTTCGGACCCAGACAACCAAAATGTACGTATGGCAAAATCACCTGGAGGCTTTATATGTGCAAAATTTCACTTATAAGAGTCCGCGAAAAGGCCTATTCTACGTCCAAAGTGGTAGGCGATATGCGTATGCATATATATGTGATGAATAATAATAAAAACCAATTTGCCGAGTGTATAAAAATATTCTACCGAACTACACCTGTGATCTTATGCGACTTAACTTTATGATAACAATTGTTGTGATTTGACAGCTGCTACGGAATTAGATTTCGACTTCTACTTTATACGAGTGTACCGAGACGAAATAAAATGTTACAAATGAACTCCGAAAAGAAAGTGTTTCATGCGAGGAAACTTATTCAATTCTGACGAGTTTTATCCACGGGGTTGTGCGGGGTTTGATGTATTAGTCATGAATTAAACGAGTTGTAACGTGCAACTTTCATGCGATTTCTGTTTGTCTGGGGAGGACCATAGTGCGTAATTTAGCTTAGAGTCCTTCTCTGGCACTCGGACGATGATCAACCGCCCCTGACATGAAGAAACAGACGCTGTTGTGAGCCGTTCCTAACATGGAGTACAGACGTTTCAAGGTTTGCAGAAGCAAAAAGCAAAAGAAAACCCCCCCTTCCCTGTCAGCATACGACCAAAGTTCCCACCGGGGGATTGTTACCCGATCTTCCTAAGGTTACTTCGTACCCGGCCAGTACCGCGAGGAGGTAGAGATAGGAGTTGCTGGGCAAGAGGCTAAGGACCGCACAGAAGGGCTATTTTTTTCCTTCAGGTACGCGATTACCAATGGTACGCTATGCTCAGCCAATTACAACCAAATTAAGTTATAAATTTGATTGTTCAGTAGTCAGGACGCCATAAGCAAGGGCATTTCCATTAGATTTGAAACATTCTGAACGATTGCCCATAGGAATTTCAAAAAGAAGGGGGGGGGCTTAAGGTTACGGAGACAACATTGGCTTAGGGGTTATCTCGGGAAATTCTCTTCAAATTGATAAGAATCTTACGCTTACCCGACGGAAAATAAAAAATCTTGTGGATGATATGATTGAAATTCACCTGAAGGGAATGATTATCTAAGAAAGCTATCGTTTGACTGAAAAATGAGCTTTGTTGAGATTCTGCCTGAAGAATTCCGGCTGCAAATACTGTTGCCGTGCATCTGCCTGGTACGGCTTATGGTTATACTTAATGAAACGTCATCAGAATAACACGAATTAGTACAATCAGCATAGACCACTGAGATGAAACGGTTGGAAAATCGGTACGTGGAACTGGGAATATCGATGGAGCTTTAACATAATTACGATCGCTGTCCGAGCCACGATGTTAAGAGCACCATAAGAGATTTTTACTCTAAGGTTGTTTTAAAAAGAATAGCTCAGATCAATTGATTGGAAAGTTCTTCGCCCACCGGCTGACCAACAGAATGCCATTTATTTATTTATTTGGTTTTACATTAATTGGCTTGATGAAACCTCGCCAACAATATTTTCGACAATTCACTCAGTTCATGGCCGCTACTCTCTATCCTCGACTGCGACCCACGCTCTCCAGGTCCTGGTGCACATGATAAATCCACCTAGCTCGCAGCGCCCTACGGCCTTTTTGTTTCGACTGGATTTATAGTGAACACCATCTTTACAGGACAGTTTGTCTTGGCATTCTTGGAACATGCCCTGCCCAGCGTATCCTTCAAGCTTTATCTACCATCAGGATACTGGGTTCGCCCGTAGAGTTCAGCAAGCTCGTGGTTCATCCTTCGCCGCCACACGTCGTTCTCCTGCACGCCACCGAAGATCGTCCTTAGCACACGGCGTTCGTGAATCCCAAGAGCTTGCAAGCATAATCCATGTCTCATGTCCGTAGAGGACTACCGGTCTTATGAGCGTTTTGTATATCGTGCATTTGGTGTATTTTTTGAATCTTTCTTGGATCGCAGTTTCGTCTGGAGCCCATAGTAGGTACGACTTCCGCTGATGAAGCTCTCCTAAAGACACCTTCAAGCGCATTATTGAACAACATGCACGAAAGTCCATCGCCCTGTCGTAGTCCACGGCGAGACTTGAGCGAACTGGAGTTATTCGGCCAAGATCTTCACGCCAGTTTTGCACCACCGTCCATCATTGCTCTAATCAATCTTGTGTCCTTCCCGGCAAAGCTGTTTCTCGTCCATGATCTTCCATAGCTCTACAGGTCAATTACTGTCCGAAAGTCGTATTCCGCCTTAAAATCGATGAACAGATGGTGCTTAGGCACCTGGGACTTACGGATTCCGGAGGACTTGCCGAACGGAAAAGATCTGGTCCGTTGGTCGAGCGGTCGTCGATGAAACCCTGCTTGATAACTTCCCATGAACTCTTTTGCTACATCTGATTAGGACGGCGGAAGATAATCTGAGATAGTACTTTGTAGGTGGCGTTTGAGGATAGTGGTTGCACGATAATTTTCACATTACAGTTTGTCCACCTTTCGATCACCTCGCGTCCGTCCGTCAAGATGCTCCCAGCCTTATACCTGCACATTTCAGCTCGCGGCACGAAGCCTTTGCGGGAATGTGTTGACCCTCTGATTAGAACTTCCGCGTTTTTTGGAGAATGGTACAGCAACTCCATCTCTTTGCATTCCTTCTCTTCCAGGCGGCGCTTTTTGTCCTGGAATAGGCAAGTTAGCTATTTTTGGTTCAGTCTGTATCGTTCCACGTTTTGCCGCGTACCATGCTGCAGCATTGCAGCCCGCGCTGCATTCTTCTCCTCCAAAACCTTCTGACACTCCTCGTAGAACCAATCGTTTCTTGAGCTCCATTCCACATATCCGACAATGCTTTCGGTAGCGTCGTTAATGGCTGTTTTGACTGTCCTCATGCAGTTCCCATAAAGGGCCCTATCGAGCAAGCCCTCATCCAGAACCATGCCTCAAGATACTGCCCGTACGCATTGGCGAAAATCTGGTTGTTTAAGTCACGCTAGATTGACAGAAGATGGCTTCGGTACCGTACATCATTGATGACGGATAGTTTTGGGCGCAGTTTCACCATCACCAAATAGTGATCAGAGTCAATGATAGTGCCATGATTCTGGTGTCGGTTATGTCGGAGAAGTGCCTTCCATCGATCAAAGCGTGATCGATTTGCGATTTCTGTCTGCTGAGGTGATCTCCAAGTGTCCCGATACGGGAAGATATGCGGGAAATAAGTGCTACGAATGGCCATATTCTTGAAGGCGGCGAAATTTATTAGTCATAGGTAGTTATCGCCCGTCAATCGGTGGGCGCTGAACTTTTCAGTCGTCGTTCTGAACTCCTCCTCCTGGCCAACCTGAGCGTTCAAATCTCCTATGATGATCTTGACGTCGTGGCGTAGGGCAGCGGTCATACTCGCGTTCGAGCTGCGCGTAAAAACCGTCTTATCATCATCATTCTTTCATTGAACGGCCACCATTTGATCACTCGCCTTGTATATCACCCATCACTATAAAAGCTGTTTTCAGCTCACGTGTGTTGCCACAGCTCTCTAAATTGTAGAGCTCCATCTTCATCGGTCTTGGGGCGAAACTTCTCCAGTTGCCCCGAACGTTTAGGGTCGCCAGGTCCTCTTCCACTGCGTACAGCCAGCGTATTCGTGGTCTTCCCCGAAGCCGCCGACCTCTACCTGGTTCCCTGCTGAATATTATTTTCGCAATTCTTTCTTCTGACATTCGCATTAAGTGACCAGCCCACTGAAGTCTGCCGTATTTTACACGATTGATAATATTCGCATCTTTGTACACTTGATACAACTCGTGATCCCACCGAGTATTGTCCCGCAGCACTTTACGCTCGAAAACACCGAGAGCTTTCCGGTCTGACTCTTTCAACGTCCACGCTTTCGTGCCCGTAGAGAGCCACCGGAAGAATCAATGTTTTATATAGGGCGAATTTTGTTTCGGTTCGCAAGCTGCGGGACCTAAGCTGGTTACGTAGACCGTAAAAGGCCCTATTTGCAGCCGCAACACGTCTTTTCACTTCGCGGGGAAACGTCGTTGTCACATGTCACAAGTGTTCCAAGGTAAACAAATTCTTTCAACAACTTCAAACACATCCCCATCAAACACTACCTCAGCACTTACACCATCATGCCTGACTCTATCTCTACCTGCAACCATGTACTTCGTCTTGGTAGAATTGATGGTCAGGCCTATCCTCGCTGTCTCTCTCTTCAGAGGCACGAAGGCCTCTTCCACTGACCTGCGATCGATTCCAATCAGGTCTATATCGTCCGCAAAGCCAAGGAGCATGTGCGACCTTGTGATAATAGTGCCATTTCTTTGCACGCCAGATCTCCTAATAGCACCCTCAAGTGCAATGTTGAAGAGTAAATTCGAAAGTGCGTCTCCCTGCTTCAATCCGTCTAACGTCACGAACGAGGTTGAGGCGTACAAAATTCTCGTCTGCGATCCGAGCACTTGATTTCGAACCATCCAGCGTAGCACGTATCAGCCTAATTAGTTTCGCCGGAAAACCATTTTTCAGACATTATCTGCCAAAGCTCATTTCTTTTCACTGAGTCGTACGCCGCCTTGAAATCAATAAACAGATGGTGAGTCTGCAAGTTATACTCCCGGAATTTGTCTAGGATCATTCGCAAGCTAAACATCTGGTCCGTTGTCGAACGGCCCTCACGAAAACCAGCTTGGTATTCGCCGACGAAGGACTCCTCGAGCGGTCTCAGTCTGTTAAACAGGATGCGCGACAGAATTTTGTACGCCGAATTCAGCAGGGTAATTCCTCTGTAATTGGCACACTCCAGTCTGTGCCCTTTCTTGTAGATAGGGCGGATGAGGCCATCCAACCAGCCGGTGGGCAATTCTTCGTCCTCCCATACCTTCAGAAGTACTCGGTGGATCGACTGGTAAAGCTGCTCGCTTCCGTGCTTGAGAAGTTCGACCGGGATCTCGTCCCTCCCAGCAGCCTTACAGTTCTTCAGCTCGCTGATAGCCTTTTTAACCTCTCCTATGGTCGGTGGGTCCACAGCTTTATCGTCAATTTGTACAAAAACAATTTCTACTATATGCTCTTCGTAAATTAGGTTGGACATCATTTCTGTGGAGTTTGGAATTAGAGTGGGCAAACGGGAACACCACCAAAAGCACGACACTCTGCTTGAGACGTTACTGGAATAGTCGGTGTTGGTTTTCGCAATGCCTACTTGATTGCCTGATTTACGATCGAGTATCATTGTCACATTCTTTGACTAGTAAGTTGTCGCTAAGAGAGCTAAGAGAACGCTACTGAAAGTATAGGGTTACAACAATGCGGATCAATACCACACACAATGGTTCACCATGCCCAGTATTTTCTGTGCCGTGTATCTTGCACAAACATTCAGTGCAGGTCTTAACTTATCTCGTGAGGCAGTTCTGTTAAAATTAATAATATCTTTATAAATGCAACGAGAGAGAAGCAAGTTAGACATTTTCCCTCACTGAACCATAATCTTATTCGCACAAATATGTGGACATCATCAGCAATTGAGCAATAACGTAAGGTAAAAAAAAACTATTACAGATGCATAGGTAACTCTGGATACAGTACTCTCAAAGTGAACTTGTCAAAAAAAGCTCAAAACGACCTCAGATCGATCAGTTATATATGAGAGAATTAGCTTATTTTCTCCATAAGAGAAAGGGAATTCTTTTCCATAATTCAATAACAGCTTGCGATGACCTGACACCCGATCAAATGCTCTTGCAAAATAAATCAGCAGTGAAATAGCGATTCCTTTATTATCGATAAATTTGGTAATATCATTATGTAATTTAAAATGTTGTCTCAATCATCAATCATTCTTACTATGTACAATGTTGAGTAAGTTTTTCAAAAGTTTTACGACTTTCAAAGGGTAAAACTTTTAATGTGAAATTAATGTTTTGTAAGTGATCTGAGATCATAATTTTGTGTTTTCGAAAGGAACGCAATTCAATTTCACTTGTTAGATTTTTCACTACAGCATATTTGAATAATAATACTTTCCTATGTCTTATTCGTAATCAAGCTCTAATTATTTATTTGGATTTAGTTTTTAGTTCGATATGTACAAATAACTTACATTCAAACTATCCTTTGTACATGATGATTCAATCATATAACCATCTGGACCTCACAGAAGCGTATGACCAAAACAACCTGTAGATACCTTTTCACCCTGAACAAAGCTATGAAGTGAACAAAAAACCCAAAACGCACAGGTGTATTTGAAATTTTGGAAAGAAAAATGAGATTCCTCCACTCATCGCATACTGACGAGCTGCCGAAAGAAAATAAGACACACGCCGAACAAGCGACTCTTGTCTTCTGGGAACACCCAGATGTAACGATTTCTTCTTTTCGGGTTGATCTCTTGCTATTCTTTTCGGAGGGGTCTTTTTGTAACTTTTCCCGCGCTTGCTCTCCGTTTTCTGAAATACTCAATTAGTCTGCGTTTCCTCGCATCAAAAACTCGAATAATAGACTCCTCGTCGGCTAGCAACAGTGGTATCTCGCGGTGCGCCCACTGAATGCCATCAAGTGCCAAGCCAATGGCGTTCGTTGACGATGATGGCAGCGTGACAACGTCGCGGTGATGAGACTCGTTTGACGATTGACTTCTGGGACCGTAAACCGGGGGCAAATCGATCACTGTTTTACTACTTGTTGATACGTTATCCTTAGGAGTTCAGATATTATAAAACTGATATCGACGAAGTCAGTACATTGTTGATCTCCATTAGTTTTAAATTTAAATTTAAAATATAATTTAACGTTTCACAAAATTATACTAATAAGGCAATTAAAACAAAAAAAATATCGTTTTTCGAGAATAAATTGATTTGAGATTGAAAAGCTTTACTTCTAATGCAGTATGACTTCAAATTGTTGATGAATTTAGAAGTTGAAACTTGAGCTTACACAATATTTCAAACACTCAAAGCAGGCATGGGTTGTTTACTACTGATTTTACAAAAAGTATTACATACATCTTGAAAAATTGGAAATTAACTGTTTTGAACGTAGTTCAAAATCATCATTCGATATCTATAAACTAGAAAACATCCCAAGTAACATTAGTAGCTGAACAACAGTTTATTCAGCTGAAATTTGCTTCAGAGTGAGTTGTTCAACTGTTGTTCGACTAAAATGTTTGTTGGGATGGAATTTATGTAATTTTAGCATCTTTATTGGGAATTATTATTGAGTACCGATCTGATCAAATTGATCCCATTGATCAATATAACCCCTGACTACGGTACCCACGTTTGATGGAACTGTGACTTGGTGATGGCTGTCTGCGGTGGCCATTGCTCTCACCGAAAAAGACCCTCCAACGAACACCGGTGGTGATGTGATCGTCACTATCCCATCGTCTCGGCGTGGTAGCTGCGGCTTCCGAGGGCACGTAGCAAAACATTTGTTCAGCTTTTTGGCCGAAATTTTCTCACAATTATCATACCTTGACATATTTCGGAACGGCGGTGGCGTAGGTTGAGAGAGCGCGGCAAAGAAACTGCTACATCAAAAAACGAAAATCCATCCATCGGCCAACGAGAAGACGACGAACCTCGGTTGAGTTTTTGGACGAACAGTTCGGCCGGGACTGCAAACGAAACAAATGAAAGGAAAATAAACGAACGCATCACTGGAATTAACAATTACATATTATGTTTATTAATAAGTCATTGACGTCTCTATGTCTTGCTCGAGTTGGAGTTGGTTTGCTGTACACTTACACTTACGGTAGTCTTATGGCTTGTACTTTAGAGAACGAGTGATCGTTGTCCATTGGGAATTTTGCTTATCTGTAAGTAACTCGAGTTCTGATTAGATATAAAATGATGAACTGAGAACGATTGCGTGTTCATTGTTTGACAAAAAAAATCCCATATACTCAAATTGTACTATAATTCTACTACATGTATTATGTAGATTCATACTGAATCAAATTTTGCTCAAGTATTGTAAATATATACCAAGCAAAAGAAGGTTTAGAGCCGTATGGAATATGAATGCAAAATATCCCTTTAAGAATTTAAATAGTCAAGGGCATAGCCATGGTTTTTATTATGCAAATTTCAAATACCTGTTTTGACAACCTCAGTATTTTTTTCGGATGAATATTTTTACATAGCACACTAAACTGTGAAGAGCATCCAGCTTTTTCATTATTTCACTATTGGCAAAATGCAGTCTAAGGGCAACTTCACCAGTGGTCCAAATCACGGGTTGGTTTCAAATTGTTTGAAATTGGAGCTTGCACCGGTGTTACAACTAGTGCTCCAATTTTATTTTATACCAGTTTTCTGGTCCATTTTTTGGAACAGACTAGTTGCGTGGACCAAGATTTGAACTGTTCCAAAACTGGTTTGCCACGTGTTTGTTTACCAGTTCAGATTTTTCTCGCTGAAACTGCCATCGTCTTTTTATCCTATTCATTTGAGGTAAGTAAAAACAAAAACAATATGGCATCGCTGCTCTTTTTTGAACAATATTTATTCCACTTCCAGCGATTCCTCTAGGCCCAAACGCAATGATAGCGGAACGGCAATGGAAAGCGGAACCGGTTCGCCAGCAAGAATTATAACATGCTTGTCGATTCAGTGTAGGTTCACCTTCATTCATTGACAGCTCAGTCGAGATGGTGTGGTTCTTACTGGCGAACCGGTTCCGCATTCCGTTGCCGTTTCGCTATCATTGTGTTTGGGCCTTCTGGCAATTCATTCGGACACTCCTCCAAGAACTCAAGCAGGTCACCTCCAGGAATCATCAAGGCTTTTCTCCGAGTAATCCTCTAGGAATTCATTCAAGGAATCCACCACGAATTTGTACGGGAATATATTTGAAGAGTCCACAACGAAGTCTGCCTACAGATATCTCCAGCTGCTTTACCAGAAATTTAACTTCAATTTCCCCGGTGTATCCAACAGTATTTGCACCAGGAATTCCTCTGAGGTAATCGTCCAGAATTGTCTCCGGTAATTTTCTCCAGGAATTCCTCTTTGGATTTTCTCAGAAATTTCTCTGGGGGATTGCACCATGACCTTTTCCGGAAGTTTTATCCAGAAATTCCTCTGTGCATTTTGCCTAGAAATTCATTAAGAAGTTCCTCCGAGGTTTTTCTGTAGAAACTCCTTCGGAGACTTTTTCAGCGAATTTATTCCAGGAATATCTTGCACCAGGAAATTCTCTGGAAATTTTTACTTCCGAGAAAATAAATATAGTTTATAATATGACTGAAAAAGCCTGTGTATTTTTTTTAGAAACCGAAAAAGAATTTCTGTAAAAGCCCTCTAATTTTCTTCAGTATTAATTTGTGTCATTTCTGAACCACATCTTTATGAATTACCCCACATAATATCACAAAAATTGTTCCATAAATTCTACCAAGGATTATTCCACACAATCTAATAGAAGTTCTCGCAGAAATTTTACTTTTAATTCAACCGGAGATCCCTCATTCAAACATTTCTTGTATAATTTTTGAAGTGAATTCTCGAAGGATTATAACGACAACTTGACAAAAGCTCTCTATAGTAACATTTTTCGGCCTCTTGTAAAGTATTCAAATTTTATAACAATTCTCTATAGCGACTTTTCTTTATTACGACGGTCCCTTGCGATGTCGTTATAACAAGCTTCAACTGTAGTTCATTAAGGGTTTCACATCACAAAATGCTACAACAATGCTTCCTGTAATTCCTTCAAGAGTTCCACTCGAGATTTACCAGAGGTTTTCTCTAGAAAATCCTGCAGGAAATTATGGATTTCGTTTGGAACGTTTTTCAATAATTACTTTATCAGTTTCTCGGGCCACTAATCCAAGACTTTCTCATTAATTCTATAAGAAATCAGGAGATCTTTAAAAGATTTCCCTCTTACAGAAATGTATAATCTGTTTTGCCAGTGGTTTAGTGATATTTTTTAAATTTAGTGTAGAAATATTCATATTGTATCTTAATAATTTCTTTAGCATCTCTTTGGCGACGTTCTCAGGGAAATCCTTGATGATTTTTTTGCGAATTTCTTTGGGAAATTTTTGGAAGAATTTGTTGAAGAATTCAAAAAAAAACTTGACCAAAAAAATCTCTCATGATTCTATCTAGACATATCTCTAGTTGCAATACTAAAGAAACGCTGAATGATAATAAGAGGATATTTAAAAAACTCCCCGAAGGGATCTCTAGAGTTATTTCTGAATTCTATAGAAGTATCGCTGAATAAGTACTAAGAAAGATCACTGAGAAATAAATGTTTGAAGAAATCCCTGGAGTAATTTCAGAGGGTATTTTTGAAAAAAAAAAAAACTCCTGGATGAATTATCCAAGGTATCCTGAAGGAAAATCTGGGAGGAATTTTTTGTGAAATTTGTGTAGGCATTGCTCAATGAACTCCTGATGAAATCTTTGAACTCTTTGAAATCTTTGAACTGGAGGAAACTTTCAGCAAACACGAGAGTGTTGCTATCATAAAATCATTTAATATATATATATAGTAATATTTGGCGTAACGTCACGAGAAATCTTTACATTTTTTTAGAAAGACTCTCTGAGAGGCTACTGGTTTCTCTGAGGAATCTGTACTGAAATGTGGTTCCTGGTCAGTTTCTTTTTGATCACGTTTTTTGATGTCTCTTAGTTCATATTTTAAGCTACTTAGCTGCTACCAGCCCTGTTGACTAGTCACATGTTAATTGTATGTTAGCATAGTGCCTCCAAATTTGACTCCAATGGCTAGGGCCCCCAAATTTGATTCCGCACCGGGCTCCGAAAGCCCCAGCTACGCCACTGATCTCCCCCCAAGAACTCCTCCGGGATTTTCTCCAGGAATTTTAGGGGGGTTTCAAATAGCATTCCTTCAGTGATTTTATCCAGAAATTCATCTGTGGATTTCATCTAGAAATTCTTCCGGAGATTAACTCTTAAAGCCCCTCCAAAGATTTTTCCTGCGATTTCATTAAGGGGTCATCCAAAAATGACGTCCATCATTTAGGGGAAGGGGGGTGGTGCTCTACGAAAGTGTTACAGTTCATGTATTAGGTATTGGAAAAAGCGTGCCAGAGGGGGGAGGGGGGTCTAGAAATCCTGAAAAACGATGGACGTCACATTTGGATCTTCCCTAAGAAATTATTCCGGGGATTTTCTCCAGAAATCTCTTTGGGGATTTATCAGAAAATTTACCCGGAGGTTTTCTTCAGGAATTTCTCTTGGGATTTGCACCACAAATTTCTCGGGAGATTTCTTCCAGAAGTTCTTCCTGGGATTTCGTCCAGAATTTTCTCTAAATATTTCCTCCAGAAATTGTTTCGGGGATTTTCTCTTTACTGTACTGGTTTTACTGTAATTCCTTGGAAATTCTCAAAAGTAACTCTAGGACTTCTTCTGAAGTTGCATCGAATAAATCACTATAAACCCTCTGGGAGTTTGTCGAGGGTTCCTCAAGAAATTTCTCAAAAGTTTCTCCGGGAATTTCTCTAGAGTTTCTTTGGGAATTTCTCCAGGTTTTTTTTAAAGTCCTTCAAAAATTCTTCTGGATTTCGATCGGCTATTCTTCTGGATTTCATCCAGCAATTCCTCGAAACGTTCTCCGGATTTCCACTGGCAATTCTTCTAGATTTCTTCCAGAAATTTCTCCAGAGGTTCTTCTGGATTTCATCTAGTAATTCCTAGGGAATTTGAATTTCCTTTATAGTTTCTCCAGGAATTTCTTCGGAGTTTGTCAAGCAATTATCCCGGAGTTTCTCTAGAATCGCCTACGGAGTTCCTTCAGAAGCACATCCGGAGTTTCTTCAGGAACGCCCACTAAGTTCCCCCTGGAATTGTTTCTTAGTAACTTCAGGATTTCCTTTGGAGATTTTCTAGGATTTTGTCCATAACTTCTACAGAAATTCCTTTAGAGTTCCTTCGGAGCTTCACCAGTGATTCCTCCTGAGTTGCTTCAGAAATTCCTGTGAAAATTTTTAAGCAATTCAGATTTAAATTTGATTTAGATTTAATTCAGCATATCCTTCATAGTTCTCCAAAGCTTCAGGAAGAACTCCGGAGAAATTGCTGGAGGAATTCCGGAAGAATTGCTGGAGGACCTACAGAGGAGTTCATGAGGGAAACCCGAAAAATTCCCGAAAGAACTGCGCAACAATTCCAAAGGAACTAAGAAGGATACCTGTTTTGACACCCTCAGTATTTTTTTCGGATGAATATTTTTACATAGCACACTAAACTGTGAAGAGCATCCAGCTTTTTCATTATTTCACTATTGGCAAAATGCAGTCTAAGGGCAACTTCACCAGTGGTCCAAATCACGGGTTGGTTTCAAATTGTTTGAAATTGGAGCTTGCACCGGTGTTACAACTAGTGCTCCAATTTTATTTTATACCAGTTTTCTGGTCCATTTTTTGGAACAGACTAGTTGCGTGGACCAAGATTTGAACTGTTCCAAAACTGGTTTGCCACGTGTTTGTTTACCAGTTCAGATTTTTCTCGCTGAAACTGCCATCGTCTTTTTATCCTATTCATTTGAGGTAAGTAAAAACAAAAACAATATGGCATCGCTGCTCTTTTTTGAACAATATTTATTCCACTTCCAGCGATTCCTCTAGGCCCAAACGCAATGATAGCGGAACGGCAATGGAAAGCGGAACCGGTTCGCCAGCAAGAATTATAACATGCTTGTCGATTCAGTGTAGGTTCACCTTCATTCATTGACAGCTCAGTCGAGATGGTGTGGTTCTTACTGGCGAACCGGTTCCGCATTCCGTTGCCGTTTCGCTATCATTGTGTTTGGGCCTTCTGGCAATTCATTCGGACACTCCTCCAAGAACTCAAGCAGGTCACCTCCAGGAATCATTAAGGCTTTTCTCCGAGTAATCCTCTAGGAATTCATTCAAGGAATCCACCACGAATTTGTACGGGAATATATTTGAAGAGTCCACAACGAAGTCTGCCTACAGATATCTCCAGCTGCTTTACCAGAAATTTAACTTCAATTTCCCCGGTGTATCCAACAGTATTTGCACCAGGAATTCCTCTGAGGTAATCGTCCAGAATTGTCTCCGGTAATTTTCTCCAGGAATTCCTCTTTGGATTTTCTCAGAAATTTCTCTGGGGGATTGCACCATGACCTTTTCCGGAAGTTTTATCCAGAAATTCCTCTGTGCATTTTGCCTAGAAATTCATTAAGAAGTTCCTCCGAGGTTTTTCTGTAGAAACTCCTTCGGAGACTTTTTCAGCGAATTTATTCCAGGAATATCTTGCACCAGGAAATTCTCTGGAAATTTTTACTTCCGAGAAAATAAATATAGTTTATAATATGACTGAAAAAGCCTGTGTATTTTTTTTAGAAACCGAAAAAGAATTTCTGTAAAAGCCCTCTAATTTTCTTCAGTATTAATTTGTGTCATTTCTGAACCACATCTTTATGAATTACCCCACATAATATCACAAAAATTGTTCCATAAATTCTACCAAGGATTATTCCACACAATCTAATAGAAGTTCTCGCAGAAATTTTACTTTTAATTCAACCGGAGATCCCTCATTCAAACATTTCTTGTATAATTTTTGAAGTGAATTCTCGAAGGATTATAACGACAACTTGACAAAAGCTCTCTATAGTAACATTTTTCGGCCTCTTGTAAAGTATTCAAATTTTATAACAATTCTCTATAGCGACTTTTCTTTATTACGACGGTCCCTTGCGATGTCGTTATAACAAGCTTCAACTGTAGTTCATTAAGGGTTTCACATCACAAAATGCTACAACAATGCTTCCTGTAATTCCTTCAAGAGTTCCACTCGAGATTTACCAGAGGTTTTCTCTAGAAAATCCTGCAGGAAATTATGGATTTCGTTTGGAACGTTTTTCAATAATTACTTTATCAGTTTCTCGGGCCACTAATCCAAGACTTTCTCATTAATTCTATAAGAAATCAGGAGATCTTTAAAAGATTTCCCTCTTACAGAAATGTATAATCTGTTTTGCCAGTGGTTTAGTGATATTTTTTAAATTTAGTGTAGAAATATTCATATTGTATCTTAATAATTTCTTTAGCATCTCTTTGGCGACGTTCTCAGGGAAATCCTTGATGATTTTTTTGCGAATTTCTTTGGGAAATTTTTGGAAGAATTTGTTGAAGAATTCAAAAAAAAAAACTTGACCAAAAAAATCTCTCATGATTCTATCTAGACATATCTCTAGTTGCAATACTAAAGAAACGCTGAATGATAATAAGAGGATATTTAAAAAACTCCCCGAAGGGATCTCTAGAGTTATTTCTGAATTCTATAGAAGTATCGCTGAATAAGTACTAAGAAAGATCACTGAGAAATAAATGTTTGAAGAAATCCCTGGAGTAATTTCAGAGGGTATTTTTGAAAAAAAAAACTCCTGGATGAATTATCCAAGGTATCCTGAAGGAAAATCTGGGAGGAATTTTTTGTGAAATTTGTGTAGGCATTGCTCAATGAACTCCTGATGAAATCTTTGAACTCTTTGAAATCTTTGAACTGGAGGAAACTTTCAGCAAACACGAGAGTGTTGCTATCATAAAATCATTTAATATATATATATAGTAATATTTGGCGTAACGTCACGAGAAATCTTTACATTTTTTTAGAAAGACTCTCTGAGAGGCTACTGGTTTCTCTGAGGAATCTGTACTGAAATGTGGTTCCTGGTCAATTTCTTTTTGATCACGTTTTTTGATGTCTCTTAGTTCATATTTTAAGCTACTTAGCTGCTACCAGCCCTGTTGACTAGTCACATGTTAATTGTATGTTAGCATAGTGCCTCCAAATTTGACTCCAATGGCTAGGGCCCCCAAATTTGATTCCGCACCGGGCTCCGAAAGCCCCAGCTACGCCACTGATCTCCCCCCAAGAACTCCTCCGGGATTTTCTCCAGGAATTTTAGGGGGGTTTCAAATAGCATTCCTTCAGTGATTTTATCCAGAAATTCATCTGTGGATTTCATCTAGAAATTCTTCCGGAGATTAACTCTTAAAGCCCCTCCAAAGATTTTTCCTGCGATTTCATTAAGGGGTCATCCAAAAATGACGTCCATCATTTAGGGGAAGGGGGGTGGTGCTCTACGAAAGTGTTACAGCTCATGTATTAGGTATTGGAAAAAGCGTGCCAGAGGGGGGAGGGGGGTCTAGAAATCCTGAAAAACGATGGACGTCACATTTGGATCTTCCCTAAGAAATTATTCCGGGGATTTTCTCCAGAAATCTCTTTGGGGATTTATCAGAAAATTTACCCGGAGGTTTTCTTCAGGAATTTCTCTTGGGATTTGCACCACAAATTTCTCGGGAGATTTCTTCCAGAAGTTCTTCCTGGGATTTCGTCCAGAATTTTCTCTAAATATTTCCTCCAGAAATTGTTTCGGGGATTTTCTCTTTACTGTACTGGTTTTACTGTAATTCCTTGGAAATTCTCAAAAGTAACTCTAGGACTTCTTCTGAAGTTGCATCGAATAAATCACTATAAACCCTCTGGGAGTTTGTCGAGGGTTCCTCAAGAAATTTCTCAAAAGTTTCTCCGGGAATTTCTCTAGAGTTTCTTTGGGAATTTCTCCAGGTTTTTTTTAAAGTCCTTCAAAAATTCTTCTGGATTTCGATCGGCTATTCTTCTGGATTTCATCCAGCAATTCCTCGAAACGTTCTCCGGATTTCCACTGGCAATTCTTCTAGATTTCTTCCAGAAATTTCTCCAGAGGTTCTTCTGGATTTCATCTAGTAATTCCTAGGGAATTTGAATTTCCTTTATAGTTTCTCCAGGAATTTCTTCGGAGTTTGTCAAGCAATTATCCCGGAGTTTCTCTAGAATCGCCTACGGAGTTCCTTCAGAAGCACATCCGGAGTTTCTTCAGGAACGCCCACTAAGTTCCCCCTGGAATTGTTTCTTAGTAACTTCAGGATTTCCTTTGGAGATTTTCTAGGATTTTGTCCATAACTTCTACAGAAATTCCTTTAGAGTTCCTTCGGAGCTTCACCAGTGATTCCTCCTGAGTTGCTTCAGAAATTCCTGTGAAAATTTTTAAGCAATTCAGATTTAAATTTGATTTAGATTTAATTCAGCATATCCTTCATAGTTCTCCAAAGCTTCAGGAAGAACTCCGGAGAAATTGCTGGAGGAATTCCGGAAGAATTGCTGGAGGACCTACAGAGGAGTTCATGAGGGAAACCCGAAAAATTCCCGAAAGAACTGCGCAACAATTCCAAAGGAACTAAGAAGGAAATCCAAAGTACTTCCCAGTGGAACTTTGGAGAAACTTCGGAGGACATGCTGGATGAAATCCAGAAGTATTGCTGAAAGAACTACTTAAGAATTCTGGAGCAACTCAGGAGGAATAATCGGTAAAGCACCGAATTAATACCCAGAGAACTTTAAAGGGATTACTGTTGGAACTCTGGACAAAATCCTAGAGAATTTCCAAACTGAATTCCTAGAAACACTTTGGAATAATTCATGGTGGAACTCCGGATGTGTTTGAGCATGAGCATGAGCATTGATGACCGTACAATTCGTAGTTACTACTCCGTGATTGACAAGAATCATCGAAATTGTACAGGGAACCAATAGATGTAGCTTGGGAGTAGCATACCATCTTCAATCTACATTTTTTTGGACTCTGAAATTAGTAATGTCAATAACGACACCGGCTACGTCCTTACGGTCATCGGGGAAGGGAAGGAATGTTAGTGTGACATCAATTGTTACTAAAGACCGAGTATACCTCTGCATCTTCATGGTTGCCACAGGAGGGAGTTTTGTTAGTGGGAGGGCTTAAAAGCTACATGATCAGGATTCACCTTGGTAAGTGATGCGATTCATGTAACCTCTGTTTAAAAAGTTATCTATCAATGCGTCGACATCTTAAACATCGAACTATTCAAAGGTTTGAATCTTGAAATTTAAGCGCTTATGTCAACACTTAAAGTGTCGAACCATTCATAGTTTGTTCAACAAAAATCATATAACATACATGTTATGATACAAATGTGTTATTACAAACATGAAACGAGCTCACCAGTTGGTAATCCATTCTCGACTGAGCAAGAAAATAAAATAACTCCGATGGCGCGCGAATGAAGTGCTAACTGAAAAAAAAATCACTCCGAACGCGCGAAAAATTAATCGGGCAGCTTGGGCCTTTGCAAAGCACTAAGCAAGCGAACGAAGCCAGTGAAAAAATACTCTGAGCGCGTGAAAAACTAATCGGACATTTTGGGCCTTCTCAAAGCACTCTAATGAAGGAACTCCGGATGTATTTCTGGAGAAGCTCTGGAGGCGTTCCTAGAGGAACTCCGGAGTAATTGCTAGACGTATTCCTGGAGGAACTAAGAAGGAAATTAGAAGGAATTAGTAGTGGAGCTCCATAAAAATTCCCGGAAAAATTCCTTGAGAATATCTCCGGAGGAAATCGATGAGGGAAATCCTAGAGGAAATCCTTATGAAAACTTTCAGAGGAGTTCTTGGGAGAAATTCCCGCAGAAATTTTTGGAGGAAATCCCCAGAGGAATATATTAAAAATTCCCCGGTTTATTTCTTCGAGGAAATTCTCGGGGCATTCCTGAAGGAAATCCCCTGAACAATTCCTGGAAGATATCTCCGAAAAATTTCTGTTGCAAATCTCCCAAGAACCACCTGGAAGAAATTTCCGGAAAAAATTCCAAAGAAACTCAACGAAATAATTTTTGAAATTTTTTAGACGAAATATCTAGACGAAATTCTGGACGAAATCCCCGAAGGAATTCACATTGGAAATCCCCTTAGTAATTCCTGGATCAAATAGCCAGAGGAGTTACTGGAGGAAATACTCACAGGAATTCCTGGACCAATTTCCCGAGAGGCTTCTGGTGGAAATTCCCGAAGCAATTCTTGCAGGAAAGCCCTGTAAGATTCCCGGGAAAAAATCCTCGGGGTAATTCCTGGAGTAAATCCCCGGAGGATTTCTATAAAACAATCTACGGACATAAAAAAATCCCCAGAATAATTCGTGGAGGAAATCCCAGGAGGAGTTTGGGGAGGAAATTCCCAGAGGTGCTTCTTGAGGAAATACTCAGAGCAATTCCTGGTGGAAATCCCAGAAAGAATTTCTTGACAAAATTCCCCAAGGAGTAAAAACTATTGAAAATTCCCTGAGAAATTCTTGGAGAAAACTCCCGGAGGAATCCTTGATATCCCTGAAGGACTTCGTGGGAAAATTCTAGGAAAAAATCCTGGATAAAATTCTCGAATAAATTCCTCGTTTATATCCCAAGAGAAATTCCTAGATGAAATCTCCGGAATATATTTTCTGACAAAATCCCCGAAAGCATTTCTGGAGAAAATCCCCGAAAGAGTTTCTGAAGAAAATCCTCAGATGAATTTCCTAATGAATTTTTGGATTAAATCTCTAGAGAAAAACCTGCACCAAATGACCGGAGCAGCTCTTAGAAAAATCTTCGGAAGAATATCTGGACAAAACCCCCCGGGGAATTCTAGAATTTCTGAGAAAATACTGGAGGAGTTCTTTGGGGAAACCTTCGGGGGAATTCTTGAAAAGAATCACCCAAAGTAACTTCTGACCGGCTCTACCAGCAATTTGTTTCTGGAGTTATTCCGAGGATTTCCCTAGATTTCCTCCAAGAAATCTTCCAAAGTTCCTCCGGGCAATTCTCACAAATTTCTCCTAGTATTCCTTCAGAGTTCTATCTGGGATCCCTCCGGATTCCTCCAAGAATTACTTTCGAAAATTCCTACGGAGTTTCTCCAAAAATTATTCTGGATTCCATCCAGCAGTTCCTCGGAAGTTCATTCAGTGTTCCACCAGGAGTTACTCTAGGAGACGAAGTTCATCTGAAGCTCCATCGCTTAGCAGTTCTTCCGGAAAAGTCTCCTGAGCTCCACCGAGAATACCTTCGGAGCTCTGCCTGGAATTTTTTCGAAGATCCGCCGCAAATTCTATCGGAATTCATCCGAGAATTCCTTTGGAGTTCATCATTCCTTCGGGAGTTTTCAGGGTAATCAATTCTGCTTTAGCATTCTTCTGTTCAATTCACTATTTGTTTGTTTTGCTGATCACATTCGAAATGGATCGAAAAAATACAACAACTGGTGCGTGCGCGTGCGGTTTGGTCTATTTTTACTGGACTATTTAATTTTGACAAGTCCATTTTTGATATAAATTTGGACCAAAAAATGGACCACTTGCGAAGTTGCCCTAGAAATCGTGACCTTATTTGATATATTACTCAAACGTGACTCAAGCGTTACGGCTCATACAAAAATTTGAACTTTTTCATCCAAAAAGCGTTACGGAAGGGTGGAGGGGGTCACAAATTTCCAAATTTAGCGTTACGTAATAAATGGACGCTGCCCTATGTTATTTCTTTGAAAATGGGACCACCTTAATGCTTGAATACTTTACAAAAAGCCTAGCTAATACAAAAAACCTTGTTAAAAGTTTCAGTCTAAAGCAATAAATTTATCTTTTTTACAAATCAGCTTTAGTAGAAAAGTGCAATGTTCTCAGAATTATGTCAACTTTTCCAGCGTTGAATATCGATGGAATAGTTGGATTGAATTTTTACAATTTCTATTACGAAAAAACTTGCAACTCACTTCAATTACTATGCTATTTTTAGTGTTTTAACTGTGAAAGATGCATTTGAAGGGTGTTTTATTGTTATGGGTTCTCCTCTTCATGGCACAAAACAGCAGACGCACATTCGCTGCGGGCATTCAATAACTGGAATTTGCGGCGTTTTCGTCAGTTTAAGCCTATGCTATCTGATTTGTGCTTGACTGCTGCTCGGTTTGGTGCCAAAGACCGCTTGTTCAGTGATTGTACCCTAGGTAAGCAATTGGTAACGCTAGACAGAGGCGATCCAATTTCCACTCGGATACACGCAGAAATCTAACGCTTTGCGCAGGCACGAACCGCGTCCAAACCGGCGTGTAAAGAAGTTTTGGTGCGTTTTGATCGCTATCAGGCTCAACTCTACTCCAACGGCTAAAAACGGCGGCGGTGGATGATTGTTGCAATAAAACCATTATATTGAAAGTACGTGAGCTTGAATGAGGGCTTTCCGGCGGCAATCGGTTTCGCTATGGTGCCCAATCATAGGCCTCAACAGTATCTACTGCTTCATGCACCACAGGAACCAAAGACGAAGGAGTTTTCTTCACGCGCCTTCCAATATGTGGGAGCAAATTAACGCGCAGCCTTAAATCCGAGAGGGTACTTACACCTGACAGAGTGGGCCGCCTTCTACTTTTCAGTGGTTAAATAGGAGAGAGAGCCCTTTCAAACGAGTGCGCTACATGTTTTATTGCCCACATCGTGGTCGCGCAGCAGCCACTCAACGGATTTTATTACAGTTTTATGAATGGAATACAAACGTCTATGTGCTCTATGTGAGGCTTTCTAGTCCATCCAGAGCCAACACCAGGTGTCTGTTTACCGATATGTTGTAAAAAGGCCACAATGAGAAGGCTACACTCAGTTTTATTTACTTTTCATCAGTTTTATTACAAAATTTTGAATATGCTAGAAACACACTAAATAGGTGTTACAACAGAAACGACGTACTAATTTCTCTACAACATTGTTGACAGCTACGTAGCGAATGCAAAATATTTGTTATGGAATAGAAAGAAGTTCATTAAACTGAAAAGTTCAAAACGGCTCCTAATTGCCATACATACACGTCTTACAATCTTCCATACAAAATCTGTAATGTGTGGTAGAGAGATTGAAATTGTCAGGTTCACCATTAATTTATATTTTGGCGATTTCAACCCAAACATTTGGAAAAGATTGCAGAGAGCAGTGTCGTGGCCGATTCCGATTCTGTTTGGCTTTAGGTGAAGATGCCTAAAAGACAGTCCTAAATTTATAAGAGCACTAACCGTCACCACCAGCGAGTGACAAATCGAACAAGTTTTTACACAGAAAGAAAAATCCATGTAAATTTTAGCATAAAATCATGCACACGAAGGGAATGCCAGAAATGTTGCAATTTTACCCCAAGTAACATTGGTAGCTGCATAACAGCTTATTCAGCTGAAATGCTGTTTGTACAGCTTTTTTTCAGCTGATGAAGGTGTTATTCAGTTACCAATGTTACTTGGGACACGTCACATCGTGTTAAATTACAATAACATCATGTAAGTTTCCGCTATACATCGTGTAATCTAGCATGGACTCTAACCGATTACGCGACAATTGGCATAAATTTACATGATTCTGGTGTAATTTTACACGATGTGTCATGTAAATTTGCGACAAATCTGGCATTCCCTTTATGTGCATTATTTTACGCTGAAATTTACATGGATTTTTCTTTCTGTGCGGCTCAAAACGCTTCTGATTCTCTAGATTTGTGCTCTTAAAAATTTGAGATTTTGTTTCGATGCATCTTCACCTTAAAATTAGGATACATATTTGACTAATAATAAAAGTTTGATGCTGTTTGTAGTGTAATCATTCTTCATATATTGACATATTCTTTCCTTCATATAACGGAATTGTAGCAAAATAGGCCCTCCTGGGTGGCCCACGAAAGTAAAAAAAACATGTTATGAAAATTTTCCCTTGTTTATTTTATTCAATTTCAATTCCATATCCAAATGCACGAATTTTTCTCTTCACACTACTCATAAGGTCCTGTTTAACACGTGGAACAACTTTTTTTTTGGATGACGGTCCATTTTTTTCATAACTTCCTCCGATTTCACTTCCTTAGGATGCTTCCGAAGTGACTGCTTCATGATGGCCCAGTACTTCTCAATTTTCCGCAGATCCGGTGCGTTCGGGGGGTTGAGACCTCATTGGCCTTGTACCACTCCAAAACCTCTTTCGAGTAATGACACGAGGCAAAATCCGGCCAGAAAATCATAGGATCATCGTGTGACTTCAGAAAAGGAAGTAGACGTTTTTGGAGGCATTCCTTCAGGTACACCTGCCCATGGACCGTTCGAGTAGTCACGAATGGGGTGCTCCGCTTTCCACACAAGCAAATTTCTTGCAAATCATACATGTCGGGCCCAGATAGCCGTAGCGGTAAACGCACAGCTATTCAGCATGACCATGCTGAGGGTCGTGGGTTCGAATCTCGCTGGTCGAGGATCTTTTCGTAAAGGAAATTTTCTCGATTCCCAGAGCATAGAGTATCTTCGTACCTGCCACACGATATACACATGCAAAAATGGTCAATCGGCAAAGAAAGCTGTCAGTTAATAACTGTGGAAGTGCTCATAAGAACACTAATCTGATAAGCAGGCTTTGTTCCAGTTGGGACGTAACGCCAGAAAGAAGAAGAAGATACATTTTTTGGTAAACTTTAATATCTTCTGCTTTCTAACGTCCTCAAGGACATCGAATTTATGATAAGCAGTAAAAATCTGGAGCCCCGGAAGCCTGCTTATACATACGTCTCATCAACATAACAAGGCGCTGTGGTTTCGTCAACATCTGGGCCTAAGGCTTCCGTTCACGTGTTTTACCTACCGTATTTTGCCGTTGATCGCGATTAGGCGCCTTTTTCGCATCTTGCACGAAAGTTTTTTCGCCACATTTCGAACTTAACTGTTGGGATTCCTCTTAAAAGCTTGAACTATCCGTTTGTGATCCTCAACACTGTACGGAGATCCATTTTTGCCACTTTTTTCTTTCCGATCGATGGTCAAATGATTTGAAACACGAGACACCATCGAATGTACCATTCCTAGTTTTCTGCTGATGAGATAGATCAGGATTTTTGAGGTACGTGTGCAAAATTTCATTGCGCCGCTGCTGTTCTTCCGACTCCATCTTCACAACGATTGTATATCTGCTAGTGAAACTTTCATAGTGTAAACAAATACACATTGAACAAACTCATACAACAATGCTATTACCAATGAACACTCGGCAAGATCTGCGTCTGGATCAATCCTCGATCATTTACATTGCTCTAAATATCTGCTACAAAGCATACACATTGATACAAATTTCCACGATATGAGTGACCATAACTTTGTTATCACTATGATCAGCTGTACATTCAAAATTGTAAAAAATATTATAAATCACCGGAAGGTCAACAATGAGTTCTCCGAGTTTCTGCAAAATATTCAACAGAAACTAAGACCCGTGGAAAATCTTTCATTGATCATCGACGAATATAAATCGATAAAAGAACGTAACTCCAAGACAATCGTCGTGAATGCTCAACTATAATTTCCCTTGTGTCCATGGATGAACGTAGACGTTTGGAAATTGTGTAAAATAAAAGACTAATGGTCAACCAAATACAAACAAAAACCGAATAATAGGAATGTAAAAGAGCTTCTTAAACACTTTTCCAATAAACTCGTTAATGCCAAACGTTTTGCAAAAACAAACAACATTACCACAATTTACTGAACACAACAAACGAAAAATTGCTCTGGTGTCGTTTGAACGAATTTCTTGGTCAGAATATCAAGTAACACAATCTTGTCGGGATAGAACAGAACAGGAAATTAGTTGTAGTTGAAAAAAGTTCAGCAATCAATGCATATTTCATCACACTACTAAATTCATTTCTATCGAAGTTAATAATTCATAAATTGTTTGTTGCCAGTTCGCCAGACAATCCTAATAAACAATCTCAATTCATAAAAAGCACGAGGCCCAGATGACTTTCCAGCTGATTTTGTAAAACACTACCATCTATTTTTTTTTATTTTAAAAAAGACACGGAAACCGTCTTCAGCCATTTAGCTGCACAGACTGTAACTTAACACTAGACAACGGACAAGCATGCTCCAGTGGCACAGCCACGAAACATTCTTGACGAAAAGTTTCAATGGCTGAAGCGGGAATCGAACCC
This sequence comes from Aedes aegypti, assembly GCF_002204515.2. NCBI lineage: Eukaryota > Metazoa > Arthropoda > Insecta > Diptera > Culicidae > Aedes > Aedes aegypti. The sequence continues at coordinate 27,789 of NW_018735945.1, forward strand.
ACACCCCATGACACGATGCGCTTAAATGCCTGACGACACTAACCGCACGTCCACGAGGCCCACTATTATTTGCTCAACTACTACGTGATGTGTTTAATTACTTTGTTGAGACAGGCGTTTATCCAGATTCTTTGAAGATCGCCAGAGTGGTTCCAGTGCTTAAAAAAGGAGACAAAAAAATATTGAAAACTATTGTCCGATAGCAGTATTGTCAGTTTTCAACAAAATAATAGAGCAGCTATTCGCTTCCCCTTGAAATAATTTCTTTGATCGGCACAATATTTTGAATCATATGCAATAAAGCATGAGCATGATTGACCGCCCGCAGTTGCTACTCCGTTATTGCCAGAACAGCTGTACTTACACAGGGAACCAATAGAACGCTACTTAGGATCAGTAGCATCCTCAATGTGTAAATACTGGTGCTTTCATTATTATAACAAACAATACCGGTGCCGGCTGCGTCCGAATGCAGGTCAATTTGGGACTGGGAGGGAAATGTTGACGTGTTACTTGCTTTAAAAAAGTCGAGGAGTCCTAGAATTCGTTTTGGTAAACGATAGAGATATAACACCCGCACAACGTGATTCGGACACGATTGATCCGGATCCCGTTGCTCGCCCACAAAGGAGCATGCAACAGATTCAACGGACTAAGTTCTACTCTATTTTGAATCATATGCAATAGCATAGCATAGCATAGCATAAACTGAAAACTTGCAGCAAGCCAGAATCGAACCGAGGATCTTGCGATTGTCAAGCGCGAACGCTTACCGCTCGGCTATCGATGCGGTTGGTCTATTTTGAATCATATGCAATATGAGATTAAGTCCGGGTCTAGTACTTCAAATGTGTTATATGATGAGTTAGTTGATTCGTTGAACGCATCGTTTGAAAAACATAATATGGTTTCAAATTCATGTTAATGGACAAGTTCTCTCAAATTCATGAAGATTGAGGCGCCGCACAATGTCCAAATCAGTTGATTATAAATTGATTCTTCCTTTATTGACATGTTCTTTCAAACGCACTCATGTTTTGGACATAAAACGGAAATGTCTCCAAAGAGTCCCTCGTGGAACAAGAAGCTCTGGAGTGGCCGCATCTGTTCGTACCGAGTTTATTTTTTGACCTGTTCTTCCGAATTCATGAAGGTTGGAACGTCGCACGGTGTGTTTTGGCTTCTTCTTCTTATGCCCAGAGAACTCAAGGAAATTTCCATTACGAAAAGATCCTGGACCGACCGGGAATTGAACCCAAACACCATCAGCTTGGCTTTGCTTTGTAGCCGCGGACTTTAACCACTCGGCTGAGGAAGGCCCCCACTAGATTTTTATCCTTGGTCATAACTTTAACAAATCTCAGTCGATTTATATGATACCGAAAAACAGGGTATCTTTGATAATGCGGGTAACTTTGATAGTGCGTTACCCACCACATACTAAACTATAATGTCTGTTATTCGGTTGAGCAAAACCAATACAAAATACAATATAAAACAAAGAATATAAGTATGACACTTCATGTAAAAGCTGTTTGCATTTGAATCGAGAACATTTGGGGCTTTATATACGAATATTAAAAATTCATACGATTTTAGCATTTTCAAAACACCTACAAACAATATGTTCTACGATCAATATTTGATGTAATTTTAATTAGTTGGTCACTTATCTTTGACAGCCTAGTTATCATAGAACTTGAATATGGTCTCTAATCTCTTAGCGAAAAACATTTTCACAAACTGGGACCATATTTGTATTCTAAGTCAGAAATTTCCATATAACGTTAAACGCCTAGAGGTATGCAACGCCCCATAAATGTTTCGCAATTCACTAAATCTTGTTCGATTTATACTTTATTATCAAAGGAACCCCAAACAGAAAACCGAATTTCGATTATATGAAAAATTATACATCCATTCAAAATAAATCTTTTGGCAATCTATGAACTGCAATCGATAGCTAGGATACCAGTACTTATTTTAAAAATATAAATTGTAATTCTTTGAAACAACATGCATAAATATTCAAGTTTTATTTTAAAACAAACTATCAAAGTTATCCCGTTTTACGATATTTGAAATAAATTTAATAACAACGGAATAGGGACAGACTTAGTCTAGTGGGTAGAACAAATATTTCACATGCCGAACACCTGGAATCGAATTCCATTTCCGTGATAGTCACTTATCTTAAAGTTATAGTGACGATTTCCTTCGGAAGAGACCAGTAAGAAAAATAATGAAAATGTTTTTTTAGAAAACTAAGCTGAAAAGCGTAAGCTCTGTCCTAGTTGAGATGTAACATCAGAATGAAGAAGAAAAAGAGGGCTGCAGGGATGGGTTTCGATCCCCCTTTTGTTAAATGTAAAATATAAAGCACAATTGATTTAAACAAAAATTCAACAGCTTATAATTATTTTTAACGCGATAAATTATTCAATTTAAAAAACGTATACGGAAAAAAGAACTACTGATTAGATAAGTAAAAAGGATTACCTATGAATGTAGGAAACATTTTAAGAAAAAGAAAGTCAAACAAGTGTATCAAAACAATTGTGTAAAAGGATTTAAATGCAACTGAAATTAATTTGCATTTGAATGCATTTAAATTTTTAAACGGCCTACCATTCGAATGACAGCGATAGCATCCATTCTCATCTTTTGTTTCTTTTCATTCATGTTTTTCAGTGTTTATTTGTTATCCGTCTTGTGAAGTTTAAACAAAAAAAAAATTTGGCCTCAAATGAGAAGAATTAAAAAATCTAGTGGAAATGTCACACAATAGTAAGGGAAGAGTGCTTGGCATGGGGTAAGACACTCATTAATATTGGTATTAATATCCGTTAATACGGCTTAATATATATTATTTTTATGATATCATCGAGTTAGCCACGATTTTCCTAAAGACATCTGTCAGAAGTATCTTGAATTTAAGTCAATATAGGGGGCTTATAAACAAGCGGCATGGCATCGTGGATTGTATGTCTTGCGGATCTGACGGAATTCAGGAGACAAATTGCATCGGAATCAAGTTGCGGAATGGCCCAGAAATCGTAGAAAGATGTGGGGCATTGATGACAATGAAGCTTCACCGAGTGTGTCAGTCTCTTTCTAGCCAGACAAACAGTGTGGTCTATGCTGCACTTCTCATAGGGGAAGGGGTGGTAAAATGAACACCTTAAGGAAATCATCTTGTTTTTGATAGAAAAAAGAGGAATTTGTAAAGTTCTATCGCACAACATCAAAAATAGGGATACAATTTATAGCAGCGACATGGATTCAGACTAAAATAGCTAAATTTTCACATATTTTCATCGCTATCAAAAAGCGATGCAAATGTTCATTTTACCTGCACTATGTGGGTGAAATGAACAGCTGTTGGTGGTAAAATGAACACCACCCCATAAACGTGAGCAAAACAAATATTTCTGAAAACTTTCATTGCCCCACCGAAAATACATCCATTAATGATTGTAACCCATTCAAAAAGAATTCTAAAGGCTTCAGATTTGACATCATATCATAACGATATTCACCTCACTCAAAAACCTCAAGTCTTCCGAGCTTAAAGTTACGTCAGTTCTAATTTTCAAACGTGGTTTTCTAAAATCTTAATTTTCGTTGATATTTTCACTTCAATTGACCTCCGTATCAACTCGAACACTCAGATTTATGCTCTAAATCGTTCGTGCGTGATAAAAAATCATCGGAATTTGTTTTTTCTCGTTAAAAGGAACGGTGTTCATTTTACCACTCCTGTTCATTTTACCACCACTTCCCCTATATTTTGCTCAATATAGAGAATGAAGGTGAGGATGTTTCAATCACTGAATTTATTAGTGGTAGTATGGGGAATATCCTGGTCTGCAGAGACGTGTCAGGTATAGATTCTGATATTACTCCAACATATATTATGCTTCAGGAACATTTTTTTTTTTCTTTTTTTTTTGGCTAAAAGGTAATTCTGATCCATTCACTCATCATGATATCATGACCATTCTTTAAAAAATCCCACTCCAAGAGCTGCTGAGATCGAAAACCATCAGAGCAAGATTAATTCCTCGCGCCTCTTTTGTTCAAATCCAGGCATGCAATGAATCATGCCACGTGTATGAGAGGATTGAATCCCAGGATTCAATCGTTGATCGTTTGTTAGCCGGGTAAATTAATCGAGTAAGCATTGATATTTCATTCCATATCGTAAGAACATTTTTGTCTGACAGGACACATTTGGAATGCGTCTGACAGATTTTATGATGCACTGCTGCTTCCAGTGAACTGTTTCTGGAAACTAGCGACAATTTTTGGTATCATTCTGACCTGACGTAGTGACTCATCATGTAGACGGGACTCCGAGTTCTTGAAAAGAAAATATGAAACAGGTGCTATTGATTGAATTTCCGTTGAAACATATCTGGATTCAACAAAACTACGGCGTTTGAATTTTTGACTAAATTAATTTCTCCTTGAGTGAAAATAACCACAAGTAGTCCCAGTAGTGGTATAATCCCATTTCTACTGTTTCCATATTTGCTGAATTCATTACTTTCCATATAACTTTGTCTTTTGTTCGGTAGTCAGGATTTATTTGTCCCAATCCCCTACGAAACGTCAAATATTCCAGACGAAGAGCATTTTAGCTAGAATCGATTGCCTATGAGCGTAATGACAGAGATTCAATCGTGGGATTGAATCCTTGCATAAATCATGCACGCTGAGATTGGAAAAATCAGGATTCAAAACGATCCCGCGCATTGAGATGATTTCAAAGCATGCTTGTTTAAATCTGGGAGCAGAAGGATGCTCTTAGAAGACTGATCATGACCATATGGATCTGAGACGAACTGACAATTAACACAACTTGTTTTTTTTTTCATATAAATAATCAATTTACCTTGGCAACTCCGGCAATAGGCAAACAGCAAAACTCCATGCATACTTGATAATATTCTCAATAGCAATATTAATATCATTAATAAATATTAATATTTTAATACTGGATCTAGTGTCCTGCCCCATAGTGCTTGGGGTTTTCTCCAGCCTAGTGGTACAGCCATTAATGCTGATGGTGTCTGAGTTCGATTCCCTATAGGTCAAGTATATTTTTGTAATGAAAATTTCCTTGACTGCCTGTCTCACGATATGGAAATGCAAAATGGGAATTATTACAAAGAAAGCTCTCAGTAAAAACTATGGTAGTGCTCATTGAGCACTGAGCTAGGAATCAGACGCTGTCACAGTGGGGACATTATGCTAAGAACAAGTTTAAGTACGTATTTAATTTAGATTCTAAGTTTAAGGTGATAATAAAACGAAGCCATACCTCAAATTTTCAAGAGCACGAGACTTGAGAACCAAACAGAGCTCCGCGTAGAAAATCTATCCCATTGGTCAACACCAGCAAGCAAGCAATTTGATTGGTTTTCAACGCGAACTGTTGCCAGATTCTCTCGTCTTGTGCACTTGAAAATTCAAAGTTTGGCTTCGTTTTATAATCACCTTAAACGAAAAACATTGAAATTAAATTCTACTTCTTATTTCTGTAAAATTGTTATGTCAATAATAAAATTATTTGGCCCACAAAACAAACAATTTCAATGTTTTCCTGTTATGGATTTTCATGATATGAGCAATTTGATTGAACTTTTATGGTACTCATATAAAATTAAATGTAACCTTCAACTCAATGAGTGAAAATTCACTGACAGATACCGATCTAAACTCCTCCTAATTAAGTTAGCTGCCAATACAATAATTTTAACTTATTTCTATATTATTCCATTCCCACGGTTCACTCACTCGGCCGAATCAGCCCGTCCAGATCTTCCTTTTCCGCCGAGCTTCGTGCATGTCAGCCACCGAGGTCTGCCAGTTAATCAGTTAGTCAGCTTACGACGAGACAGGTGGAGACCCGGACCCGAAGCGACTGATAAGCCTCAGCCCCCGCAACAACAACAGCACATGGGTAAACAAGGTACCGTAATCCGGGGTATCATTGATCAGCGGGGGTAACATTGATCGGAATGACCCATCTCATAAAAAGCTCGCATTATCATTTATTGATGGAACATTTCCAAATCATGAATGGTGCTTCTCTTTCTTGTATTCATCAGCTGATAAAAGTGAAGATTATTGCGAAAATTGCGTTTACCTTATGCGTAAATTTGGCAACTTTTCGAAACAATGATTTCAATGGTTAAGGATGACACTACCAAACATTCATGTCTCACATAAGTTCTGTAAATGGTATGAGCAAGGAAAATGCGGTTCTTACTAAAAACGTCATCGCCGAAAACGATTCCGTTGTCAAAACTTTCATAAGTATGTTCAATTAGGCAACATTACTGAATTACTGTTAAGAATGTAACTTTCCCTTAGCAAATTGCCTACCTTTAGGCGTATCCCGTGGTTCGAGATGTTATTAATTTTAAAATAACTCAAAAAGTAAATGACTTGTAAGCATTTGGCCTTCATATTCGGCTTCAGGGGCCATGATTTTAGTAGGTAACGACATTTCCAATATTACCGAACGTTGTTTACATAGGTGATCAATGTTACCCCATATCAGCTAAATAAAAAAATCACTTAAAACATTTTTTTTAACATGCTTAAACCTTTCAAAAAACAAAATACAGTATATAGTCACGAGCTATGGGTGGCAGTACTTGTTTTAAAAATATAAAATTTGCAACTATTGCATTTTCGAACTAAATATTCAAGAAATATTCAAAAAAATGATCAATGTTACCCCGGATTACGGTACCAACAATCTCCGAATCATTGCCCCAACTGACCGGCTGCGTGTATGACCAACAAACAAAACGTCAAAACGATAAATTTTGCTCACGCACATACCATAAAACAATCCAACATCAATCACCATTTTACGCACCTCGCAAAGAGAAGCGACTCAAAGGCCTAGCGTAGTTGAAAGGGCTCAGTCGGTGAAGCGTCGAATAGTGGGCGACAATGGAGCCAAAACCGCAACTTTGGGAAGACGCTAATTAAAAACGTTATCATATATCTATTTCGACGAGTCTATCACCAATCGGTTTGACGTGATTTTTTAATATGAAAATAGAAACATAATAACATTTCGAACCAACGGCTTCCCAAAGTTGCCGTTATGGTTCTTTTTTTTTGCCCACTGTGCGTCGGATAATGCCACCAGTCAGTCAACCGAACGATTCGCACAATTGAGTCCACCCAGTGTAATTACTTTTTTCATGAAACAAACAGCTTTTTGTTTTCCCATATATTAAACTGGCCTGACTACGCTGAACACTATTCTATGAGTAGAGAAAAAAAAAGTTCACAGTTGACGTGGTTCGAACTGCGTGAACAATCCGATAACTTGCTCCGGCTAGTAGCACTGTATAGTTCAAATGAATGAAACTATTAACACCTACATCCGCCCGGGTTCCATCCGGTGACCCCTGCCCTACCCGATTGCACGTAATCCAAACCCCGAATCGCACTGACCAATCAATCACTTTCCGACAATTATGCCAACGCCAGCCTGATCCGAGAGTCAGCTATAAATTGTAATCTCTCACCTGAAAATGCAAATATTCATTGAATTCATTAATTAAGCACGGTGGTTATAGCCACTTATCGTCATCGATATGGTTGTTTCCGAGGCGCCAAACGGATAGAAAGTGCATTATAACTGATTTTTTGTTTCATTGCTTGCATTTTCAAACGGCCATTTTTCTAAACTGATAAATTTACTAAAGCTTCTGAGTTAGGTTCTGGCTGTTCAAATATGTTGGTAAACATGAAAATTTCTTTACCTTTCTTAAATTGAGCTTGACTGGGCGTCCCTGGTTCTGGTTGCTATTTTAGTATTAGTTCAGCTGTAATTTTCTTTTACTAACGTCGTTTATTTACCGAACTTGGCGCCTAGGGACATTCACGAGCCGAAATCATTTCACCTGGATAGAGGCTACATTTAAACAAAAAAGTAGGAAAGGTTTAAATACACATTTAATAAAACAGTAGAGCATCAAAATATCTATAATCCAATCTCCCATATCTTTTTCAACATTCTTACGATAAAAAAAAAGAATTCTGTGTTCTTAATAACCCTACGTGATCACTGATCAGCAACGCATAATAATTATGTTTAAATGTGGTAAAATACGAATAATAATAGCTGCTTGGGGATGGCCTAAATTTTTGAACAGGTTTTAAATTTTGGTCCATCTACGTTGAGAAAATTTGCCATGTTTTTTCAGTGTGGTTTTTTGAAAAATGTCATAAATTTAAGTGAAAATTTAGTATACAGTATTCAAAAAAGTTTTTGTCAAAAAACATACGATGTAAGAATAACTTATATCCTTTTAAATTAGCTATGGAGAGATTAGGCATGTAATAAAAGAGAAATGAGTAAAACATATTTGTATGTTTTCAAGGGACTCAAAGATTATTTATATTATTTAATTATTCAAATAAATTTTAATAAATACATTCGATGTGTAAGTTAGTAAGGTTCACAGTCGTACTTGTTTTTTTGCATTGAGTTTTGAGGCATTGAAGCTATTTTATCAAAATGTTAGAGAAAATACAAAATATATGTAAACAATTTTCAACATCTCCCTAAATTATGGTACCTTTTATATATATTATGTTAATTTCAATTCAACGCCAAAGCCAGAAATTCAGTTAACCTGAAGACTATTTGTGATGACGATTTTCTGGCATTTTCAGAAGTGCATTTACATGAAGATTCATCGTAGCAGAACCTTGAAATTTCAAGGGCACAAATTTATTTATGTATTGTCGTCTATCATGTTTGTAGACCGTTACATAGAATTTCTTATGCGCTAGTTTCACTAATACATTAAAAAATCTAGAGAACTAGGCAACCGTTTGTACCAAAAAATTCACTCACTGGTCACTCGCTGGTGGTAACCAATCAATCAAATTTTCAGCGCGAATAGTTGTCCGTTTTCTCTAAATTTGTACTCTTGGAAATTCAAGATTTGGCATGGAGTTCTTCGTGTTTGCCACACTATATACAAGTGCAAAAATGGTCAATTGGCAAAGAAAGTTTACAGGTAATAACTGTGGAAGTGCTTATAAGAACATTAAGCTGAGACACATATTCTATCCCAGTGGGGACGTAACGCCGGAAGGAAGAAGAAGATATTAAAACAGTGGTAATGTTATTTGAAATCATATGCAAATCAAATAAATGATAGGGATAAAAGAATCCGGGTATTGGAATATTCAGCGAACCGGATATTGGAGAAATTCAATTTAAAGATCGATAAACGATCCATATCGTGAATTCAGTCATTTGATTGCAACTCTGTATTCATAACTAACAGGTTATCAGTCAATAATAGTACACCACCAAGTATTATTATGAAAACATGTTGATAAAGCTCGTCGAAGATGGATGATTGGGTTTTCCAACATTTCATAAATATAATTGTCCATATTAAATTTTGTGATAAGACTGATGAAGCAAAATGTTTTACAAAATTAAATCTAAAAATTTCATAGGCACTTTTCATTATGAGGTCCAGTTTATAATAAATGAATTATATACCAGCAATGGTAATAAACGTATTAATAACCGACAGATTTTTGTACAATAATATTGAGAACATAATATTCAGCAAAATGTGATATAAAGCATTGCAACCTACTGTTCTATCTAAAATCCGAACATGTCTCATACACTGAACTCTAAAATTTTAAATCGATTTATAAAAAAACAAATTCCTTTACAGAGACTCATTATTTTTCAAAGGATGATCAATCCTTCTATGATTTCACATTCAAAACTGGTTGAAATATCGATTCCCACCTTTAAAAATAGCCATTTTAAGGTACCGTAATCCGGGTATCATTGATCAGCGGGGTAACATTGATCGGAATGACCCATCTCGTAAAAAGTTCGTATCGCCATTTATTGAAGGAACATTTTCAAATCATGAATGATGCTTCTCTTCTCATATTCATAAATTAATGAAAGTGAAGATTTTTGCGCAAATTGCGTTTACTCTATGCGTAAATTTGTCAAATTTTCGAAACAATTATTTCAATGGGTAAGGATGACGCTACCGAACATTCACGTCTCACATAAGTTCTGCAAACGATACGAGTTAGGAAAATGTGGTTCTTACTAAAAATGGCATCGCCGAACACGATTCCGTTGTCAAAACTTTCATAAGTATGCTCAATTATGCAACATTAACGAATTACTGTTAAGAATATAGAATTCGCTTAGGTAATTGCCTACTTTTAGGCGTATTCCGTGGTTCGTGGTGTTATTAATTTTAAAATTACTTAAAAAGTAAATGACTTGTAAGCGTATGGGCCTTCACATTCGGTTTCGGGGGCCATGATTTAAGTAAGCAACGACATTTCCAATATTACCGAACATTGTTTACATAGGTGATCAATGTTACCCCATATCAGCAAAATCAAAAATTCACTTAAAACATTTTTTTAAACATGCTTAAGTCTTTCAAAAAACAAAATGCAGTATATAGTCACGAGCTATGGGTGGCAGTACTTGTTTTAAAAATATAAAATTTGCAACATTTGCATTTTCAAACCAAATATTTAAAAAATATTAAAAAAATTGATCAATGTTACCCCGGATTACGGTATAAGTCTTGTTAGGAATTTGAGACAAAACGGTATAACAATTCTAAATAGTTTGATCGAAAAAAAAACTCTTTTTTCCTAAGTGAATAATGAAGGTTGAATTATTTTATAAAGTTCCTGAGAGCATGAATTGAGTATTGAGTATGAACATGAATCAGAATAATGCATAAACAAGGCTGGTAGCAAAAAGTGGTACCGAAAAAAGTTATTTTAGTGACCAGATTTGAGAAATAAGTGACTAAAAAGTGACTTCCAATTCTCGAAAAAGTGACTAAAAGTGACTTGAAAATCAAACCGTAATCAGTTTTATTTCAATTCTATTATACTGTTCTACGATCAATATCCTATATGATAAGGAATATTCAATATGATCTACTGCAGGTAGCAGGTCTAGTTGAGTATCATATTTGGGGTATTTTATTGTACTTCCATAACTTCAGGATATTGCCTACAATTTTTATAAAACAGTAAAATTAACATTACGTAAATAATCATTTTTTATCAGATTTTCAATATTTTCTTTGCGTCTTTTATATCACCCAAGTATTCTATTTTGTAGATTCTAAGGCGAAGTAGGCCGTCATTAAAATTTGTACGCGTCGTTAATGATTGTTGCTGATTCATCTCACGATTTCGAATCATGTAAAATCAGTTCGTTTTGCACTGAAACAGCTGAAAAAGTATCAGCATACTTTATGCATGTTAGCGCGTACACCGATACTTTTTCAAGCCAATATAAACTATCAAGAACTGAGTTTTATCACCTTGAAAATGCAAGCAGCAAAGTCATCATTGCTGCTTAAACAAATGACGGGCTACTTAACCTTAATAACACGTGAAATTTTTTTTTTTGTCATTTTACATTTCTATCCAGACACTCAAAAATATGGCATCTTAAATACCACTAAAATTGAATTCATTGTAAACTGTCTATAAGAATTTTAGATTCAGTATAAAAATATATAAGCGTATAGATGAAGTTCTGTCAAATGTAATATTCACAGAAGAATACTTTCTATTTAGCTTTATTAGATTCTACTTTAGAGCTTCCACCTAATAAAGTTAATATTTTGTGTAACTAGATCTAGATTACGGAAAATAGAATACCTGGGCATTAATCATTATTTAAAATTAAAACTGATGATAGAAAATCGACTATGATTGGAATATTGCTCGTCCAACGCGTCCTTCAAACACCGTCTAAAAAAGAACAAATGGTTGACATAAGCCTGAGTGATATTCAAATTTTCTATCGTAAGTTAAATGGAATGTACGTTTGGCCGAATCAACATTTAGCATAAAGGCGATTGGAAAGCATTGGGGGTTATTGTCAGTCGAATAAACTATGCCATAAAAATACTTTAGTACCGCGCATACTATTGTCACATGTAAACTCTGTGGCTTTGAAAAAACCTTTTGTCGAAGTGAATAAAAAAACCAAGAAGATGATCTGACACCCCACATTTCTTTGAAGAAAGCATGCATGATTTCATGAACGATTCAATGATAACGATACAATCTTGGAAGCATTTCTGTATTAACCTTCTAATTTATTAAACCAAAATTTATATTTTGGTATCATTCTCAAAAAACTTCGAAAAAGGTTCTTTAAAAAATTATGTATAGTAACAATTGAAAAAATACATTCCTAAATAGATGCTTCGTGTAGAACAATGTTTTGTTATAATTCGTCACGAAACGTCGAAAAAAAACGAGGTCTTTTTAAACCGTTTTTTTTTTTTGAACAACGCGTGTTTTTCGCGGTACGTCGACCGACGTAAAAAAAAACCTCAGTGTATACTCTAGCTAATGGGGTCGTACACAAACTATATCACGCTCCACTGGAGGGAGGTTACTGGCATTGCGTGACAAGCCTTACAAATTTTTTAGAGGACTCATACAAAAAACGTGACAGAGGTCGAAACAGTCGAAATTTATGTCACGCTAAATTTCGATTTTTCGACCATCCCTATCCGGCCATTTTTAAGGTTTGTTTTCCGTCTGTCCTAAGAAGTATGATACGTTTTACTCTCAAATAGAACATTAAATATTTACTTATTCTTTATTTTGCGAATCAGTGTTAAATAGCTATATTATAGATTTTGTAGAATTTGGAAGAAGTAATGTGCTTTTATACCAGGATGGTTTGGTTAATAAAACGAATTTGGAACACAAAAAGAATGATTAGGATGCATATTTTAAAACGTAGTGTTCAATAATACAAGATAAACATCTCATTATTCACCACAAGGTATAAAAATTTTATTAAAAGAGAATGCACGAGATATTAAAAAAAGAATACTAAACATTTAAACCTTTAGTTTTATAACAATGAACTCACCATACTAATAATAACTTATAAAACCATTACAAATTACATGGAACTTTATGAAACATTATCTTTTTTCCAAGCTTTTTTTCACAAGAAAACCATGAATCAATATTTTGATACTGACATGAAGTTTTTCTGGTAATAACCTAACTTTAAACTTACCTAAATTAAAAAAGGGCGTTTCATAGTTTTGTCGTGAGAGTTTAGCTCAAAATAGTTGAAAAAAGTGACTTTTTCGACGATAAAAGTAACTTTAGTTGAAATGGCTTCAAAAAAGAGACTTCAAAGTGACTGGCTTAAAAAAGTGACCAAGTCACAAAAAGTGGACTCGCTACCAGCCTTGTGCATAAGTTATATTTTGAATCGAAGCATTAACATTTGTTTTGGAACCATATCACATAGCAACTCAATAAATTTAATAAGAAAAAGTCATACCAAAAATTCAATATGTTTTACAACAGTTTACAAACTTGAGGTATTTCGTTACTATTTGGTCGGTGTTCAGACATACCAAAGTGTTTTTTAATGATTTCAGAAAAACGAACCCCAGGCATTGTAAATATAAAATATTTGCATTATCTGCTGTAATAATGGAACAAGATAGGTTTGATTTTTTTTTTTTCAAAATAGTATCGGAAAAATCACAATTGATTGAGATCTTGACGTATATTTAGAGCGTTAAAAATATCATCTTGTCTAGTCTGTCTGAATACCGATCATTTATCAATCCGTTCGCTGATCCGTTCAGAAATCGTCTGAAATTCATAATATCAACGGTCAAATTGAGAGCTCTATCTTCGTTCGCAATTGCCGTCGTATCATCGCATCCGCACTCGAGAATGCCAAATTCTGCTCGAAATGGTGTTTCCGCGTGGGCGAAGACTCCCGCTGTAATACAACGGATGTCCCTTTCGCCCTTGTGCCTGTGACATGAAACAGAAGCGCTGTCGCTGATGAATTTCGCCCCCGAAATCTCATCTCTATCTCCCGTCTTCGGATCTGCCTTCGCGTCCACACAAAGAATCTGGTTCGCGCTCTTTGCTCGAGAAGCCAGCGGAGTTCCGTCGTCCGTTTTGACCGGCCCGATATACATTACATAAGGAAGTGCTTTCGAGTGCTCTTGTCAGTTGAAGTAGTGCTACCGTTCTCGCGGCTGGCTCCGAGGGTCGTTCCGCGCATAAAGTTCCTCTCCGTCCGTGGCCTGCAAGAACACGCGGCCAGTTCGTCTCGTAGAAGGATGCCTTGTGTGCGTGTAGGGCTGCACTTCAAAACATTGCCATTGCGGCGGCGTGGAAATCGCTCGATGCACTGGTAGTTATGGATGTATGGTAGGAATTTCCCGCTCGCTTTCCGCTGGCTGGTTTTGTCTATGCTGTAGGGGCCAGGAGGGGGAAGTTGGCCAAGGCTGTGTGTGTCTGGGTTTGACAGGTCGCTGCGTTGGAGTGAACGGTCCGACCCTATCCACGCCCGGAGTGGTGAGTTTCTGTTTTGCGGTTTTGTCTCCCACACTTTCGCCGGTACTCATACACATAACCAATTGTGGCCTAGTGTGGGTGAGATTTCTCATTTCAACGAGCAATAGCTCGTATGTTGGTTACGCGACTCTTGGATTGAATTTCACCACAAGTGGGAGAAACACCTGATGAAGGTTGTAGTGGTTGCGAAGGGGCGTTCCCTTGTGGGTGCCCACGAAGAGTAAAAAGAACAACGAGACAAAATGGCTGTGAGTTTGATCGGTTCGCCAACAGATGGCGACACCGGTACCGAATGTAAACTCTCAAGAGTGCTCTCCGGAAGATTTTGATTTGTAAATTTGATTAGTCTTCGCGCCTTGTCTCTACACCTCTGCGGGGCGACAGTGTAGGTATACCACAACGGAAGATAAAAATCGACCAAATAGAACATTATCACTTTCGCTTCCTGTGCCGTCTCATCGCATCCAAAGATGGTCGTCGAATGGTAATAAAAACCCGATACAAAGCATGGTGCGAAAATATTGTTTTAGGTCAAGAGACTAGATTTATGCGCGCGGGCAGACTGCCGTCGGGAGTTTTCCTGACGGGATGGATTGTCGCATAATTTCAGGTGGAAAGGTGGGATTTCGGGAGATTTGATAATTATATTTTGCCTGTGGACAATTTCATCATTGAGGCTTGATGTGCTATAATGTTGAACAGAGGTTTCCAAACTGTCTTCCTTTGTTGGATTAGGATTTGAAGAGGGAATCCCTCTTCCCTCTAAGTTGAACTCTTCTTAATATGTATGATATATGTATATATAATATGTATACTGGATTTTAAGAAAATAAGTGAATACTTTCGAAATTGGATTTTAGGACCGCTTAAATTTTTTAGTACGGTCAACTAAGTATCATTAAAAAGATGTTTGCATAAAGTTTCAAAAAGTCATTTATCACTGATCTAAAAGAATTTAAATTGATTTATCCAATTATATCACGAGTAGGTTACTAAGTTTAACGCTTGTTTCGTTTCAATAAATCTGAAGGTTAACAATATCAACATTGCTTTTAAGAAAAATTCTGTCGAATATTATATAATAATAATATAATCGAAAAATATGGTGGGCTTCGTGGCCGAGCGGTTAGTGGTCCGTCAGGCAGTGAACGCATCGTACGATGGGGTGTGTGTTCGATCCCCGCATCAGCCATTGAAACTTTTCGTCAGAAAAAATTTCGCGGCTTGTGCCACTGGAGCATGCTTGTCCGTTGTCTAGTTGTTAACTTACAGTCCGTGCAGCTAAATGGCTGAAGACGGTGTCCGTGTCTTTTTTAATATTTCATTTATTGTAATTAATCAATTACTACAAATCTGAACCTCTATCAACCTTTGCTTTGTTCACTTATATCTTATATTCATTGGGGTCTATCTAACCTAAGTAGTAACGTCTGCGGCTGCAAAGCAAAATAATGGCCGAAGGTGTATGTGTTCAATACCCGTTCAGTTTCAGGACTTTTCATACCGTCGTTGGGGGTGAAATGGGTCAAAAAGGGATGTGGTACCATTTATTTATGGAAATAACTATCGCAATTTAACTCCAAATAAACATCAAATTTGGTGTGTATGTACCTCGATGATACATTAACAACTGTCCCAAAAATTAAAGAAAAATATTTATTCACAGCGGCACCACAGGTGAATGAAAAATGACCCAATCTCACACCATAAAGAGGGTGACATTGGGTCAGTGTAATTGAAAAAACTTATTTTTGAGAATATGATTGCAAAACCATTCACAGCTGGAAAATATTAATGGAAGACGATGCAAATAAGACGAAAAGATATCTAAGATGTTTCACAAGTATGATAAACCCACTTAAAAGAACGAATATACCAAAAATTGAAAAGCTATGAGAAAATATGTAAACCCAGAATTTATCGTCAAGTTTACAATAATTTTCTTCTTGTTTCCCTAAAATTGTCTTCAAAGTATCAATTGCCTTTACCATAAAGCCTATTCAGTTTTCTCCAAAGGTGTACTGGAACAGCGATTATTTTAAATCTTCGCAAAATAGTTAAATTCGATGTGTCATTTCCACGATCGATACATTTTCGGCAAATGTGACGTCATAAACCCGGTTTTTCAGCGATCCAACTCATTTGTACTTCTGTGAGAAGTTTCTATAAATTGAAAACACTGATAAATAATTAAATTATAAAAAAAATCATTTGATAAAGTTTTACGATGTTGCTGCCCACGAAACACAGTTGCTGGTTTGGGAAGTTGTCAAAATGCATTGCATTGTTATTCAATGCACGTAATCTTCAAGTAGACTTGTTTTGATGTTTCAGAGATGTTGTATTTAAAAAGAATAAACACATCTTAATGAAAAAAGAGAACACGCGGCACCGTTAAAATGTCGAAAAAGCCGGCTTGCAATTTCATTTACTATCGTTCTTGATTGACCCCAATCTCACCCCCATTTCAAATGTTTTAGACACCGTACCGAAAAAAATGAAATTTTTGTGGAAAAAATCAAAATAGATTTCGGAAAATACGTGTGAAGTGCAATGAAAAGACTTCCACCTTCTACTAATATAACGATAGAGGCTAAAGTTCATGCATGGTACTTTGCATGGGAGAAATTTAATGTTGTAAATTTTATCTTAGTTTCAACATACAAGTTTATTGATATAGTAAAACAAAAACTAATATTTCTAAAAATGTTATTATTGTGATGAATTATGTGTAATAATATTTTTCTAAACATGTGAATTATTTATTTGAGTAATATCAGCGTTATTAGTTGAAATATTTTATAAAACATACTTTTCCGTTTTGACCCAATCTCACCCCCTAGACCCATTGTCACCCCCATCGACGGTAATGTAAATTTCTTTGACTTCTCTGAGCATAAAATATCATTGTGCCTGCACAAGATACCTTATTGCAAAAACGGAATCTTTGGTAAAATACTCTCAACGCACGTAAAGTAATCGGACACAGAACACTTAACTTAGAAACTGGATCTATCCTATTGGGGATTCTCTGTCAAGAGAAGAGAAGAAGAGAATACATATCATTGGAAATCGAACTTGCAATGACGCGGAAAACAGCCGTATTTACAGTTTACTAATTCCCTAAAATCGTTCATGAGTTCAGAAAATGTATCACTGCATTGCAAAGGCGCAAAAATGATTTTCAATAAAGATTCTTTTACTGAAAAAAAAAAAAAAAAAATATATATATATATACATATATATATATATACATATATATATATAATATATATATATATATATATATATATATATATATATATATATATATATATATACTAGATATAAGAATAATGAATGATAATAATATATATATATATATATATATATATATATATATATTATATATATATATATTATATATATATATATATATATATATATATATAATATCTATATATATATATATATATATATATATATTACCTAGATATAAGAAATAATGAATGTATAATATATATAATATTTTTTTTTAATTCTTTATTAGTATCATTCTAAACATTACATTCATTATTTCTTATATCTAGGTGTTCTGTGTTATTAGACAAACACTTCATCCTAATTTGGTAAACACAAATCTAAGATGTTATTAACATTTTGCTAACAACATATTACATTTCATTTGCCGTAGAGTTAGATTTTTTACAGTGAGTTGATTTCACCTGCTTATAAGAGAAAAAAAAAACGTTTTGAATATACTTAACCTAACTTAACCTAAACATATAACGCATTAATCGTGGCAATAGAAGATTGCAACGATTTTGCCTGAAATTATTAATTATTTTATTTGACATGCTGAAAAAATATATGATTCTGGACGATTGAAATGTTGGAATCTTCATCCTTAACCCTTCAGTCGTCGCGTGGTTTGCCAACCGTCAGAACCACACACGCTGATGCTGTGTAACGATGAGCATGGATTTTTCACCATTGTTTTGTTATAAAATACAACAGCGTGACGACTGAACTGTTAATCGAAACTGCCCACCAAACAGATGCCTATTCGTGAAATTGATATTTTTATTAAATTTCGCTTTTTTCAGAAGGTACCAAGTAAGTGTCGCTGTCGATAAAGTTGTAGTTCAATAGGAATAGTAGTAACTTTAAAATACAACGACGATTCGCTATTTCAAACAAAAAATCGATTATAATATTTGTCATGTTTTTCCATGTATCTATCTCAAAAATAAAGTTGTTTAAGGCGAAGTAGGCCGTCATTGAAATGTGTACGCATCGTTGATGATTGTTGCTGAATCATGTCAATAAATTTTATTTGAAGAACTGACGCTTCTGAAAAAGTATCAGCATACTTTCACATGTCAGCGCATATAGTGATACTTTTCCGGATCATCATGAACAATGAGGACAGGGTTTTATCACTTTGAAATTGCGAGCTGCAATGTAAACATGACTAACAAAACGAATGACGAGCTACTAAGCCTTAAAGACATTTACCATGACGTACGCTAAATCTTTGAAAGAAATATAATTTTCAAATGCGAATTAAAAAAAAATGATTTCGTCTTAGTGTCTTCCCACAAGCGATTTCAGGATCACATTTGATCTATCATTATAACCGAAATTCAGAACATCAGCACGATTTTGCTCTACACAAAATATAGGAAAGATTCTTACTCAAAACATTTCAAAGTGACAATTTTTAACTATAGATCGAGAACGGAAAACGTTAAGATGGACACATGATAGTTTTCTCTGATAATTTTGCTGAAATATTAGCCAACTGATCTTCCGATGCATACAAAACTGCTTCATAAAATACATTTGAAGAGAAGTACTGTAACGTGAAATCAACAAAATAAAAAATGTAATTTAAAAAAACTAATATCATTATAACTGATGTATAAAAACACAATCAGTTTGAAAACTGTTATCAATTTGTAGCTTATGCAGTTATTTAAATATTTAAATGAAAGTATTTCTGAATTTTTTTAATCAAATTTCATATAATGATGAAAGACCTTCTGAACATTTCAGTTCAAAAAATTGTCGCGTCAATTACAAGGTTATGATAAAAATGACTTAACGAGTTTTCTTAGCTTTCAAAATAGAGTGGTGCGACAGTTGTCAGTACTGAAAGTTGTAGATGACTAAAATAGATCCAGAAACAGATTCTGTCATCAAAAGCTGCACTCATCTAAACATTTCACTGAAATACTTTGTTTTCTGTATGGTATTTAAAATGAAGACTGATTTTTCCAATGCCTTTATCTCGTTGTTTCTCAAACTTTTTCAATATTTTTCAAAATGTCAAAATTATAACACTTTGGCAAGCATTGAAGATTAATAGTTAATGAAAACATCGAATTTCATTCAAAAATTGCGCCTATTCGCCAATTTTGTTTCAAATTAAAATTTATTTTAATGCAAAAGACCTTATTGAACAAGTTTTTGGCAGATTGTCGCTTAGCAAAATGGTGAATCCTCAAAAAAGAAACCTTATTCCACTTCCCCACCTTGGATCGAAAATCGTAGGCAATCATGTTCCATTCAGTAGATGAATGAATGAATGAGCTTATGTGAAATTGTCAAATCAAATGTCTAGACAAACTTTGTACTGCCCAGTGGACTTTGCAAATCCCCATAAATTACACTTTTATTCAACCTCCCCGGAAGAGTTCATTAAAAAAAATCGTCATAAACACGTCACAGCTCTTGTTCAACGCTACCGTGAAAGGATTGTGAAAATCAGTTAACCAGTTCTTAAGACATTTTGTGACACAAACACCATTCCATTCTTATTTATATAGAAGATAGAAGGGAATCCAAAACATAAAAAAAATAATTCCAGCGCTTCTGTGCCTATATCCTGAAATGAACTAATATCGGACCACCTTTTGTTTTTTTAACAAAATGGCGGGAAGTTAACGATAATCGTGAATCCACTGTAAAGAAATATGCTGAGAAATTTATAAAACCCAAATTTTGATAGGAATATTCAAATTAATTCCAGAAATATATAATACATGAGTTGGAAATTTTATTTAACTTTCACGGTTGGCCCTTCACATCGATACCTTACCAAGAAAAAATGTTAAGATTTCTGGAAGATGATGCATGTTGGCTGTACACAGTGTACAGAGATTGATATGCAATTTGGTGCCTTTTACCGAAAAACAAACATATTGTCTCGTTAAAGCACCCCAAGGAGCATTGGCATGAGCATAAGCATAAGCATAGATGACCGCACAGTTCGTAGTTGCTACTCCGTGATTGACCAGACCAATCGAAGTTGCACAGAGATTTAATGAATGGGGCTTGGGATTAGCTTACCATTCTCAATGTGCACAAATTGAGTGCTCCAAACCTAAAAGTCAATAACGGCGCCGGCCACGTCCTTACTGCCATCGGGAAGGGAAGGAATGTTAGTTCAACAACCGTTGTTACTAGAGACCGAGTATACCTCTGCATCTCCACAGTTGTCATGGAAAGGATATTGGGTTAGTGGGATAAGGTAGAGATCTGGGAGTCACCAATGTTTGGTGATGCGATCCACGATATAATCACGTCTAATCGGATTCGCGATATTATTCGATAGTCACATTGTACGCCGAACAAGTGTTCATCACTCACCCCCGCAAAAGCAAGCGACACGATCAGTAGATCAAACACTAGTAACGATCCGCGGCGCTTTTACATTTCACTACGCGACCGACGCTCGACAAGTTTGATCCTGCCCTCATCGCCCCCCCCGCAGGAGCAAGCGTTAAGGTCGAAGGATCAAACACTACTCGCACCCCTAGGATCATTGGCATATATGTTAAAGACTGATATTAACTCAAATCTGACGGGATGCAGATGGCACAAACTTGCGATTCACAGCAGCATATGTCCAGAAACTAATCACGAAGAACTTACAAACTATTTAGTTTTAATTTAAATTATACTACACTAGAGATAACTATGCAAAGTCACTTTTATTG